>NW_027284963.1:900000-1171623 GCF_040894005.1 Engystomops pustulosus
AAATATACTGCCCCCATAATAAATTATTAAATATACTGCCCCCATAATAAATTATTGAATATAATGTCC
The DNA here is from genome assembly GCF_040894005.1 of Engystomops pustulosus. Classification (NCBI taxonomy): domain Eukaryota; kingdom Metazoa; phylum Chordata; class Amphibia; order Anura; family Leptodactylidae; genus Engystomops; species Engystomops pustulosus. The sequence continues at coordinate 900,070 of NW_027284963.1, forward strand.
CCATAATAAATTATTAAATATACTGTCCCCATAATACATTATTAAATATACTGTCCCCATAATAAATTATTAAATATACTGCCCCCCATTATTAAATATACTGCCCCCCATAATAAATTATTAAATATACTGCCCCCCATAATACATTATTAAATATACTGCCCCCATAATTAATTATTAAATATACTGCCCCCATAATACATTATTAAATATACTGCCCCCATAATTAATTATTAAATATACTGCCCCCATAATACATTATTAAATATACTGCCCCCATAATAAATTATTGAATATACTGTCCCCATAATAAATTATTAAATATACTGTCCCCATAATACATTATTAAATATACTGCCCCCCATAAAACATTATTAAATATACTGCCCCCCATTATTAAATATACTGCCCCCCATAATACATTATTAAATATACTGCCCCCCATTATTAAATATACTGTCCCCCATAATAAATTATTAAATATACTGCCCCCATAATAAATTATTAAATATACTGCCCCCATAATAAATTATTGAATATAATGTCCCCATAATAAATTATTAAATATACTGTCCCCATAATACATTATTAAATATACTGTCCCCATAATAAATTATTAAATATACTGCCCCCCATTATTAAATATACTGCCCCCCATAATACATTATTAAATATACTGCCCCCATAATACATTATTAAATATACTGTCCCCATAATTAATTATTAAATATACTGCCCCCATAATACATTATTAAATATACTGCCCCCATAATTAATTATTAAATATACTGCCCCCATAATACATTATTAAATATACTGCCCCCATAATAAATTATTGAATATACTGTCCCCATAATAAATTATTAAATATACTGTCCCCATAATACATTATTAAATATACTGCCCCCCATAAAACATTATTAAATATACTGCCCCCCATTATTAAATATACTGCCCCCCATAATACATTATTAAATATACTGCCCCCCATTATTAAATATACTGTCCCCCATAATAAATTATTAAATATACTGCCCCCATAATAAATTATTAAATATACTGCCCCCCATAATACATTATTAAATATACTGCCCCCATAATTAATTATTAAATATACTGCCCCCATAATACATTATTAAATATACTGCCCCCATAATTAATTATTAAATATACTGCCCCCATAATACATTATTAAATATACTGCCCCCATAATAAATTATTGAATATACTGTCCCCATAATAAATTATTAAATATACTGTCCCCATAATACATTATTAAATATACTGCCCCCCATAAAACATTATTAAATATACTGCCCCCCATTATTAAATATACTGCCCCCCATAATACATTATTAAATATACTGCCCCCCATTATTAAATATACTGTCCCCCATAATAAATTATTAAATATACTGCCCCCATAATAAATTATTAAATATACTGCCCCCATAATACATTATTAAATATACTGTCCCCCATAATAAATTATTAAATATACTGCCCCCCATAATACATTATCAAATATACTGCCCCCAATAATATATTATTAAATATATTGCCCCCAAAATACATTATTAAATATACTGTCCCCCATAATACATTATTAAATATACTGCCCCCATAATAAATTATTAAATATACTGCCCCCATAATTAATTATTAAATATTCTGCCCCCATAATACATTATTAAATATACTGCCCCCATAATTAATTATTAAATATACTGCCCCCATAATACATTATTAAATATACTGCCCCCATAATAAATTATTGAATATACTGTCCCCATAATAAATTATTAAATAAACTGTCCCCATAGTACATTATTAAATATACTGCCCCCCATAATAAATTATTAAATATACTGCCCCCCATAATAAATTTTTAAATATACTGCCCCCATAATAAATTATTAAATATACTGCCCCCATAATACATTATTAAATATAATGTCCCCCATAATAAATTATTAAATATACTGCCCCCCATAATACATTATTAAATATACTGCCCCCATAATTAATTATTAAATATACTGCCCCCATAATACATTATTAAATATACTGCCCCCATAATTAATTATTAAATATACTGCCCCCATAATACATTATTAAATATACTGCCCCCATAATTAATTATTAAATATACTGCCCCCATAATACATTATTAAATATACTGCCCCCATAATAAATTATTGAATATACTGTCCCCATAATAAATTATTAAATATACTGTCCCCATAATACATTATTAAATATACTGCCCCCCATAAAACATTATTAAATATACTGCCCCCCATTATTAAATATACTGCCCCCCATAATACATTATTAAATATACTGCCCCCCATTATTAAATATACTGTCCCCCATAATAAATTATTAAATATACTGCCCCCATAATAAATTATTAAATATACTGCCCCCATAATACATTATTAAATATACTGTCCCCCATAATAAATTATTAAATATACTGCCCCCCATAATACATTATCAAATATACTGCCCCCAATAATATATTATTAAATATATTGCCCCCAAAATACATTATTAAATATACTGTCCCCCATAATACATTATTAAATATACTGCCCCCATAATAAATTATTAAATATACTGCCCCCATAATTAATTATTAAATATTCTGCCCCCATAATACATTATTAAATATACTGCCCCCATAATTAATTATTAAATATACTGCCCCCATAATACATTATTAAATATACTGCCCCCATAATAAATTATTGAATATACTGTCCCCATAATAAATTATTAAATAAACTGTCCCCATAGTACATTATTAAATATACTGCCCCCCATAATAAATTATTAAATATACTGCCCCCCATAATAAATTTTTAAATATACTGCCCCCATAATAAATTATTAAATATACTGCCCCCATAATACATTATTAAATATAATGTCCCCCATAATAAATTATTAAATATACTGCCCCCCATAATACATTATTAAATATACTGCCCCCATAATTAATTATTAAATATACTGCCCCCATAATACATTATTAAATATACTGCCCCCATAATTAATTATTAAATATACTGCCCCCATAATACATTATTAAATATACTGCCCCCATAATTAATTATTAAATATACTGCCCCCATAATACATTATTAAATATACTGCCCCCATAATAAATTATTGAATATACTGTCCCCATAATAAATTATTAAATATACTGTCCCCATAATACATTATTAAATATACTGCCCCCCATAAAACATTATTAAATATACTGCCCCCCATTATTAAATATACTGCCCCCCATAATACATTATTAAATATACTGCCCCCCATTATTAAATATACTGTCCCCCATAATAAATTATTAAATATACTGCCCCCATAATAAATTATTAAATATACTGCCCCCATAATAAATTATTGAATATAATGTCCCCATAATAAATTATTAAATATACTGTCCCCATAATACATTATTAAATATACTGTCCCCATAATAAATTATTAAATATACTGCCCCCCATTATTAAATATACTGCCCCCCATAATACATTATTAAATATACTGCCCCCATAATACATTATTAAATATACTGCCCCCCATAAAACATTATTAAATATACTGCCCCCCATTATTAAATATACTGCCCCCCATAATACATTATTAAATATACTGCCCCCCATTATTAAATATACTGTCCCCCATAATAAATTATTAAATATACTGCCCCCATAATAAATTATTAAATATACTGCCCCCATAATAAATTATTGAATATAATGTCCCCATAATAAATTATTAAATATACTGTCCCCATAATACATTATTAAATATACTGTCCCCATAATAAATTATTAAATATACTGCCCCCCATTATTAAATATACTGCCCCCCATAATACATTATTAAATATACTGCCCCCATAATACATTATTAAATATACTGCCCCCATAATAAATTATTGAATATACTGTCCCCATAATAAATTATTAAATAAACTGTCCCCATAGTACATTATTAAATATACTGCCCCCCATAATAAATTATTAAATATACTGCCCCCCATAATAAATTTTTAAATATACTGCCCCCATAATAAATTATTAAATATACTGCCCCCATAATACATTATTAAATATAATGTCCCCCATAATAAATTATTAAATATACTGCCCCCCATAATACATTATTAAATATACTGCCCCCATAATTAATTATTAAATATACTGCCCCCATAATACATTATTAAATATACTGCCCCCATAATAAATTATTGAATATACTGTCCCCATAATAAATTATTAAATATACTGTCCCCATAATACATTATTAAATATACTGCCCCCCATAAAACATTATTAAATATACTGCCCCCCATTATTAAATATACTGCCCCCCATAATACATTATTAAATATACTGCCCCCCATTATTAAATATACTGTCCCCCATAATAAATTATTAAATATACTGCCCCCATAATAAATTATTAAATATACTGCCCCCATAATACATTATTAAATATACTGTCCCCCATAATAAATTATTAAATATACTGCCCCCCATAATACATTATCAAATATACTGCCCCCAATAATATATTATTAAATATATTGCCCCCAAAATACATTATTAAATATACTGTCCCCCATAATACATTATTAAATATACTGCCCCCATAATAAATTATTAAATATACTGTCCCCCATAATAAATTATTAAATATACTGTCCCCCATAATAAATTATTAAATATACTGCCCCCATAATACATTATTAAATATACTGCCCCCCATAATAAATTATTAAATATACTGCCCCCATAATAAATTATTAAATATACTGCCCCCATAATACATTATTAAATATACTGTCCCACATAATACATTATTAAATATACTGCCCCCATAATTAATTATTGAATATACTGTCCCCATAATAAATTATTAAATATACTGTCCCCATAATACATTATTAAATATACTGCCCCCCATAATACATTATTAAATATACTGTCCCCCATAATACATTATTAAATATACTGTCCCCATAATACATTATTAAATATACTGTCCCCCATAATACATTATTAAATATACTGCCCCCATAATACATTATTAAATATACTGCCCCCATAATTAATTATTAAATATACTGCCCCCATAATACATTATTAAATATACTGCCCCCCATTATTAAATATACTGCCCCCCATAATACATTATTAAATATACTGCCCCCCATTATTAAATATACTGTCCCCCATAATAAATTATTAAATATACTGCCCCCCATTATTAAATATACTGCCCCCATAATAAATTATTAAATATACTGCCCCCATTAATAAATTATTGAATATACTGTCCCCATAATACATTATTAAATATACTGCCCCCATAATAAATTATTGAATATACTGTCCCCATAATAAATTATTAAATATACTGTCCCCATAATACATTATTAAATATACTGCCCCCCATAATAAATTATTAAATATACTGTCCCCATAATACATTATTAAATATACTGCCCCCATAATTAATTATTAAATATACTGCCCCCATAATACATTATTAAATATACTGCCCCCATAATAAATTATTGAATATACTGTCCCCATAATAAATTATTAAATATACTGTCCCCATAATACATTATTAAATATACTGCCCCCCATAAAACATTATTAAATATACTGCCCCCCATTATTAAATATACTGCCCCCCATAATACATTATTAAATATACTGCCCCCCATTATTAAATATACTGTCCCCCATAATAAATTATTAAATATACTGCCCCCATAATAAATTATTAAATATACTGCCCCCATAATAAATTATTGAATATAATGTCCCCATAATAAATTATTAAATATACTGTCCCCATAATACATTATTAAATATACTGTCCCCATAATAAATTATTAAATATACTGCCCCCCATTATTAAATATACTGCCCTTCATAATACATTATTAAATATACTGCCCCCATAATACATTATTAAATATACTGTCCCCATAATTAATTATTAAATATACTGCCCCCATAATACATTATTAAATATACTGCCCCCATAATAAATTATTGAATATACTGTCCCCATAATAAATTATTAAATATACTGTCCCCATAATACATTATTAAATATACTGCCCCCCATAAAACATTATTAAATATACTGCCCCCCATTATTAAATATACTGCCCCCCATAATACATTATTAAATATACTGCCCCCCATTATTAAATATACTGTCCCCCATAATAAATTATTAAATATACTGCCCCCATAATAAATTATTAAATATACTGCCCCCCATAATACATTATTAAATATACTGCCCCCATAATTAATTATTAAATATACTGCCCCCATAATACATTATTAAATATACTGCCCCCATAATTAATTATTAAATATACTGCCCCCATAATACATTATTAAATATACTGCCCCCATAATAAATTATTGAATATACTGTCCCCATAATAAATTATTAAATATACTGTCCCCATAATACATTATTAAATATACTGCCCCCCATAAAACATTATTAAATATACTGCCCCCCATTATTAAATATACTGCCCCCCATAATACATTATTAAATATACTGCCCCCCATTATTAAATATACTGTCCCCCATAATAAATTATTAAATATACTGCCCCCATAATAAATTATTAAATATACTGCCCCCATAATAAATTATTGAATATAATGTCCCCATAATAAATTATTAAATATACTGTCCCCATAATACATTATTAAATATACTGTCCCCATAATAAATTATTAAATATACTGCCCCCCATTATTAAATATACTGCCCTTCATAATACATTATTAAATATACTGCCCCCATAATACATTATTAAATATACTGTCCCCATAATTAATTATTAAATATACTGCCCCCATAATACATTATTAAATATACTGCCCCCATAATAAATTATTGAATATACTGTCCCCATAATAAATTATTAAATATACTGTCCCCATAATACATTATTAAATATACTGCCCCCCATAAAACATTATTAAATATACTGCCCCCCATTATTAAATATACTGCCCCCCATAATACATTATTAAATATACTGCCCCCCATTATTAAATATACTGTCCCCCATAATAAATTATTAAATATACTGCCCCCATAATAAATTATTAAATATACTGCCCCCCATAATACATTATTAAATATACTGCCCCCATAATTAATTATTAAATATACTGCCCCCATAATACATTATTAAATATACTGCCCCCATAATTAATTATTAAATATACTGCCCCCATAATACATTATTAAATATACTGCCCCCATAATAAATTATTGAATATACTGTCCCCATAATAAATTATTAAATATACTGTCCCCATAATACATTATTAAATATACTGCCCCCCATAAAACATTATTAAATATACTGCCCCCCATTATTAAATATACTGCCCCCCATAATACATTATTAAATATACTGCCCCCCATTATTAAATATACTGTCCCCCATAATAAATTATTAAATATACTGCCCCCATAATAAATTATTAAATATACTGCCCCCATAATACATTATTAAATATACTGTCCCCCATAATAAATTATTAAATATACTGCCCCCCATAATACATTATCAAATATACTGCCCCCAATAATATATTATTAAATATATTGCCCCCAAAATACATTATTAAATATACTGTCCCCCATAATACATTATTAAATATACAGCCCCCATAATAAATTATTAAATATACTGCCCCCATAATTAATTATTAAATATTCTGCCCCCATAATACATTATTAAATATACTGCCCCCCATAATAAATTATTAAATATACTGCCCCCATAATACATTATTAAATATAATGTCCCCCATAATAAATTATTAAATATACTGCCCCCCATAATACATTATTAAATATACTGCCCCCATAATAAATTATTAAATATACTGCCCCCATAATTAATTATTAAATATTCTGCCCCCATAATACATTATTAAATATACTGCCCCCATAATTAATTATTAAATATACTGTCCCCATAATACATTATTAAATATACTGCCCCCCATAAAACATTATTAAATATACTGCCCCCCATTATTAAATATACTGCCCCCCATAATACATTATTAAATATACTGCCCCCCATTATTAAATATACTGTCCCCCATAATAAATTATTAAATATACTGCCCCCCATTATTAAATATACTGCCCCCATAATAAATTATTAAATATACTGCCCCCCATAATAAATTATTAAATATACTGCCCCCATAATACATTATTAAATATACTGTCCCCCATAATAAATTATTAAATATACTGCCCCCCATAATACATTATTAAATATACTGCCCCCCATTATTAAATATACTGCCCCCCATAATACATTATTAAATATACTGCCCCCCATTATTAAATATACTGTCCCCCATAATAAATTATTAAATATACTGCCCCCATAATAAATTATTAAATATACTGCCCCCATAATACATTATTAAATATACTGTCCCCCATAATAAATTATTAAATATACTGCCCCCCATAATACATTATTAAATATACTGCCCCCAATAATATATTTTTAAATATATTGCCCCCAAAATACATTATTAAATATACTGTCCCCCATAATACATTATTAAATATACTGCCCCCCATAATACATTATTAAATATACTGTCCCCCATAATAAATTATTAAATATACTTCCCCCCATATTACATTATTAAATATACTGCCCCCAATAATATATTTTTAAATATATTGCCCCCAAAATACATTATTAAATATACTGTCCCCCATAATACATTATTAAATATACTGCCCCCCATAATACATTATTAAATATACTGTCCCCATAATAAATTATTAAATATACTGTCCCCCATAATAAATTATTAAATATACTGTCCCCCATAATAAATTATTAAATATACTGCCCCCATAATACATTATTAAATATACTGCCCCCCATAATAAATTATTAAATTTACTGCCCCCATAATAAATTATTAAATATACTGCCCCCATAATACATTATTAAATATACTGTCCCACATAATACATTATTAAATATACTGTCCCCCATAATACATTATTAAATATACTGTCCCCATAATACATTATTAAATATACTGCCCCCCATAATACATTATTAAATATACTGTCCCCCATAATACATTATTAAATATACTGCCCCCATAATACATTATTAAATATACTGCCCCCCATTATTAAATATACTGCCCCCCATAATACATTATTAAATATACTGCCCCCCATTATTAAATATACTGTCCCCCATAATAAATTATTAAATATACTGCCCCCCATTATTAAATATACTGCCCCCATAATAAATTATTAAATATACTGCCCCCATTAATAAATTATTGAATATACTGTCCCCATAATACATTATTAAATATACTGCCCCCATAATAAATTATTGAATATACTGTCCCCATAATAAATTATTAAATATACTGTCCCCATAATACATTATTAAATATACTGCCCCCCATAATAAATTATTAAATATACTGTCCCCATAATACATTATTAAATATACTGCCCCCATAATTAATTATTAAATATACTGCCCCCATAATACATTATTAAATATACTGCCCCCATAATAAATTATTGAATATACTGTCCCCATAATAAATTATTAAATATACTGTCCCCATAATACATTATTAAATATACTGCCCCCCATAAAACATTATTAAATATACTGCCCCCCATTATTAAATATACTGCCCCCCATAATACATTATTAAATATACTGCCCCCCATTATTAAATATACTGTCCCCCATAATAAATTATTAAATATACTGCCCCCATAATAAATTATTAAATATACTGCCCCCATAATAAATTATTGAATATAATGTCCCCATAATAAATTATTAAATATACTGTCCCCATAATACATTATTAAATATACTGTCCCCATAATAAATTATTAAATATACTGCCCCCCATTATTAAATATACTGCCCCCCATAATAAATTATTAAATATACTGCCCCCCATAATACATTATTAAATATACTGCCCCCATAATTAATTATTAAATATACTGCCCCCATAATACATTATTAAATATACTGCCCCCATAATTAATTATTAAATATACTGCCCCCATAATACATTATTAAATATACTGCCCCCATAATAAATTATTGAATATACTGTCCCCATAATAAATTATTAAATATACTGTCCCCATAATACATTATTAAATATACTGCCCCCATAATTAATTATTAAATATACTGCCCCCATAATACATTATTAAATATACTGCCCCCATAATAAATTATTGAATATACTGTCCCCATAATAAATTATTAAATATACTGTCCCCATAATACATTATTAAATATACTGCCCCCCATAAAACATTATTAAATATACTGCCCCCCATTATTAAATATACTGCCCCCCATAATACATTATTAAATATACTGCCCCCCATTATTAAATATACTGTCCCCCATAATAAATTATTAAATATACTGCCCCCATAATAAATTATTAAATATACTGCCCCCATAATAAATTATTGAATATAATGTCCCCATAATAAATTATTAAATATACTGTCCCCATAATACATTATTAAATATACTGTCCCCATAATAAATTATTAAATATACTGCCCCCCATTATTAAATATACTGCCCCCCATAATAAATTATTAAATATACTGCCCCCCATAATACATTATTAAATATACTGCCCCCATAATTAATTATTAAATATACTGCCCCCATAATACATTATTAAATATACTGCCCCCATAATTAATTATTAAATATACTGCCCCCATAATACATTATTAAATATACTGCCCCCATAATAAATTATTGAATATACTGTCCCCATAATAAATTATTAAATATACTGTCCCCATAATACATTATTAAATATACTGCCCCCCATAAAACATTATTAAATATACTGCCCCCCATTATTAAATATACTGCCCCCCATAATACATTATTAAATATACTGCCCCCCATTATTAAATATACTGTCCCCCATAATAAATTATTAAATATACTGCCCCCATAATAAATTATTAAATATACTGCCCCCATAATAAATTATTGAATATAATGTCCCCATAATAAATTATTAAATATACTGTCCCCATAATACATTATTAAATATACTGTCCCCATAATAAATTATTAAATATACTGCCCCCCATTATTAAATATACTGCCCCCCATAATACATTATTAAATATACTGCCCCCATAATACATTATTAAATATACTGTCCCCATAATTAATTATTAAATATACTGCCCCCATAATACATTATTAAATATACTGCCCCCATAATTAATTATTAAATATACTGCCCCCATAATACATTATTAAATATACTGCCCCCATAATAAATTATTGAATATACTGTCCCCATAATAAATTATTAAATATACTGTCCCCATAATACATTATTAAATATACTGCCCCCCATAAAACATTATTAAATATACTGCCCCCCATTATTAAATATACTGCCCCCCATAATACATTATTAAATATACTGCCCCCCATTATTAAATATACTGTCCCCCATAATAAATTATTAAATATACTGCCCCCATAATAAATTATTAAATATACTGCCCCCCATAATACATTATTAAATATACTGCCCCCATAATTAATTATTAAATATACTGCCCCCATAATACATTATTAAATATACTGCCCCCATAATAAATTATTGAATATACTGTCCCCATAATAAATTATTAAATATACTGTCCCCATAATACATTATTAAATATACTGCCCCCCATAAAACATTATTAAATATACTGCCCCCCATTATTAAATATACTGCCCCCCATAATACATTATTAAATATACTGCCCCCCATTATTAAATATACTGTCCCCCATAATAAATTATTAAATATACTGCCCCCATAATAAATTATTAAATATACTGCCCCCATAATAAATTATTGAATATAATGTCCCCATAATAAATTATTAAATATACTGTCCCCATAATACATTATTAAATATACTGTCCCCATAATAAATTATTAAATATACTGCCCCCCATTATTAAATATACTGCCCCCCATAATACATTATTAAATATACTGCCCCCATAATACATTATTAAATATACTGTCCCCATAATTAATTATTAAATATACTGCCCCCATAATACATTATTAAATATACTGCCCCCATAATTAATTATTAAATATACTGCCCCCATAATACATTATTAAATATACTGCCCCCATAATAAATTATTGAATATACTGTCCCCATAATAAATTATTAAATATACTGTCCCCATAATACATTATTAAATATACTGCCCCCCATAAAACATTATTAAATATACTGCCCCCCATTATTAAATATACTGCCCCCCATAATACATTATTAAATATACTGCCCCCCATTATTAAATATACTGTCCCCCATAATAAATTATTAAATATACTGCCCCCATAATAAATTATTAAATATACTGCCCCCCATAATACATTATTAAATATACTGCCCCCATAATTAATTATTAAATATACTGCCCCCATAATACATTATTAAATATACTGCCCCCATAATAAATTATTGAATATACTGTCCCCATAATAAATTATTAAATATACTGTCCCCATAATACATTATTAAATATACTGCCCCCCATAAAACATTATTAAATATACTGCCCCCCATTATTAAATATACTGCCCCCCATAATACATTATTAAATATACTGCCCCCCATTATTAAATATACTGTCCCCCATAATAAATTATTAAATATACTGCCCCCATAATAAATTATTAAATATACTGCCCCCATAATAAATTATTGAATATAATGTCCCCATAATAAATTATTAAATATACTGTCCCCATAATACATTATTAAATATACTGTCCCCATAATAAATTATTAAATATACTGCCCCCCATTATTAAATATACTGCCCCCCATAATAAATTATTAAATATACTGCCCCCCATAATACATTATTAAATATACTGCCCCCATAATTAATTATTAAATATACTGCCCCCATAATACATTATTAAATATACTGCCCCCATAATTAATTATTAAATATACTGCCCCCATAATACATTATTAAATATACTGCCCCCATAATAAATTATTGAATATACTGTCCCCATAATAAATTATTAAATATACTGTCCCCATAATACATTATTAAATATACTGCCCCCCATAAAACATTATTAAATATACTGCCCCCCATTATTAAATATACTGCCCCCCATAATACATTATTAAATATACTGCCCCCCATTATTAAATATACTGTCCCCCATAATAAATTATTAAATATACTGCCCCCATAATAAATTATTAAATATACTGCCCCCATAATAAATTATTGAATATAATGTCCCCATAATAAATTATTAAATATACTGTCCCCATAATACATTATTAAATATACTGTCCCCATAATAAATTATTAAATATACTGCCCCCCATTATTAAATATACTGCCCCCCATAATACATTATTAAATATACTGCCCCCATAATACATTATTAAATATACTGTCCCCATAATTAATTATTAAATATACTGCCCCCATAATACATTATTAAATATACTGCCCCCATAATTAATTATTAAATATACTGCCCCCATAATACATTATTAAATATACTGCCCCCATAATAAATTATTGAATATACTGTCCCCATAATAAATTATTAAATATACTGTCCCCATAATACATTATTAAATATACTGCCCCCCATAAAACATTATTAAATATACTGCCCCCCATTATTAAATATACTGCCCCCCATAATACATTATTAAATATACTGCCCCCCATTATTAAATATACTGTCCCCCATAATAAATTATTAAATATACTGCCCCCATAATAAATTATTAAATATACTGCCCCCCATAATACATTATTAAATATACTGCCCCCATAATTAATTATTAAATATACTGCCCCCATAATACATTATTAAATATACTGCCCCCATAATTAATTATTAAATATACTGCCCCCATAATACATTATTAAATATACTGCCCCCATAATAAATTATTGAATATACTGTCCCCATAATAAATTATTAAATATACTGTCCCCATAATACATTATTAAATATACTGCCCCCCATAAAACATTATTAAATATACTGCCCCCCATTATTAAATATACTGCCCCCCATAATACATTATTAAATATACTGCCCCCCATTATTAAATATACTGTCCCCCATAATAAATTATTAAATATACTGCCCCCATAATAAATTATTAAATATACTGCCCCCATAATACATTATTAAATATACTGTCCCCCATAATAAATTATTAAATATACTGCCCCCCATAATACATTATCAAATATACTGCCCCCAATAATATATTATTAAATATATTGCCCCCAAAATACATTATTAAATATACTGTCCCCCATAATACATTATTAAATATACTGCCCCCATAATAAATTATTAAATATACTGCCCCCATAATTAATTATTAAATATTCTGCCCCCATAATACATTATTAAATATACTGCCCCCATAATTAATTATTAAATATACTGCCCCCATAATACATTATTAAATATACTGCCCCCATAATAAATTATTGAATATACTGTCCCCATAATAAATTATTAAATAAACTGTCCCCATAGTACATTATTAAATATACTGCCCCCCATAATAAATTATTAAATATACTGCCCCCCATAATAAATTTTTAAATATACTGCCCCCATAATAAATTATTAAATATACTGCCCCCATAATACATTATTAAATATAATGTCCCCCATAATAAATTATTAAATATACTGCCCCCCATAATACATTATTAAATATACTGCCCCCATAATTAATTATTAAATATACTGCCCCCATAATACATTATTAAATATACTGCCCCCATAATTAATTATTAAATATACTGCCCCCATAATACATTATTAAATATACTGCCCCCATAATTAATTATTAAATATACTGCCCCCATAATACATTATTAAATATACTGCCCCCATAATAAATTATTGAATATACTGTCCCCATAATAAATTATTAAATATACTGTCCCCATAATACATTATTAAATATACTGCCCCCCATAAAACATTATTAAATATACTGCCCCCCATTATTAAATATACTGCCCCCCATAATACATTATTAAATATACTGCCCCCCATTATTAAATATACTGTCCCCCATAATAAATTATTAAATATACTGCCCCCATAATAAATTATTAAATATACTGCCCCCATAATAAATTATTGAATATAATGTCCCCATAATAAATTATTAAATATACTGTCCCCATAATACATTATTAAATATACTGTCCCCATAATAAATTATTAAATATACTGCCCCCCATTATTAAATATACTGCCCCCCATAATACATTATTAAATATACTGCCCCCATAATACATTATTAAATATACTGTCCCCATAATTAATTATTAAATATACTGCCCCCATAATACATTATTAAATATACTGCCCCCATAATTAATTATTAAATATACTGCCCCCATAATACATTATTAAATATACTGCCCCCATAATAAATTATTGAATATACTGTCCCCATAATAAATTATTAAATATACTGTCCCCATAATACATTATTAAATATACTGCCCCCCATAAAACATTATTAAATATACTGCCCCCCATTATTAAATATACTGCCCCCCATAATACATTATTAAATATACTGTCCCCCATTATTAAATATACTGTCCCCCATAATAAATTATTAAATATACTGCCCCCATAATAAATTATTAAATATACTGCCCCCATAATACATTATTAAATATACTGTCCCCCATAATAAATTATTAAATATACTGCCCCCATAATAAATTATTGAATATACTGTCCCCATAATAAATTATTAAATATACTGTCCCCATAGTACATTATTAAATATACTGCCCCCCATAATAAATTATTAAATATACTGCCCCCCATAATAAATTTTTAAATATACTGCCCCCCATAATAAATTATTAAATATACTGCCCCCATAATACATTATTAAATATAATGTCCCCCATAATAAATTATTAAATATACTGCCCCCCATAATACATTATTAAATATACTGCCCCCATAATTAATTATTAAATATACTGCCCCCATAATTAATTATTAAATATACTGCCCCCATAATACATTATTAAATATACTGCCCCCATAATTAATTATTAAATATACTGCCCCCATAATACATTATTAAATATACTGCCCCCATAATAAATTATTGAATATACTGTCCCCATAATAAATTATTAAATATACTGTCCCCATAATACATTATTAAATATACTGCCCCCCATAAAACATTATTAAATATACTGCCCCCCATTATTAAATATACTGCCCCCCATAATACATTATTAAATATACTGCCCCCCCTTATTAAATATACTGTCCCCCATAATAAATTATTAAATATACTGTCCCCCATAATAAATTATTAAATATACTGCCCCCATAATACATTATTAAATATACTGCCCCCCATAATAAATTATTAAATATACTGCCCCCCATAATACATTATCAAATATACTGCCCCCAATAATATATTATTAAATATATTGCCCCCAAAATACATTATTAAATATACTGTCCCCCATAATACATTATTAAATATACTGCCCCCCATAATACATTATTAAATATACTGTCCCCATAATAAATTATTAAATATACTGTCCCCCATAATAAATTATTAAATATACTGTCCCCCATAATAAATTATTAAATATACTGCCCCCATAATACATTATTAAATATACTGCCCCCCATAATAAATTATTAAATATACTGCCCCCATAATAAATTATTAAATATACTGCCCCCATAATACATTATTAAATATACTGTCCCACATAATACATTATTAAATATACTGCCCCCATAATTAATTATTGAATATACTGTCCCCATAATAAATTATAAAATATACTGTCCCCATAATACATTATTAAATATACTGCCCCCCATAATACATTATTAAATATACTGTCCCCCATAATACATTATTAAATATACTGTCCCCATAATACATTATTAAATATACTGCCCCCCATAATACATTATTAAATATACTGTCCCCCATAATACATTATTAAATATACTGCCCCCATAATACATTATTAAATATACTGCCCCCATAATTAATTATTAAATATTCTGCCCCCATAATAAATTATTAAATATACTGCCCCCATAATTAATTATTAAATATACTGCCCCCATAATACATTATTAAATATACTGCCCCCCATTATTAAATATACTGCCCCCCATAATACATTATTAAATATACTGCCCCCCATTATTAAATATACTGTCCCCCATAATAAATTATTAAATATACTGCCCCCATAATAAATTATTAAATATACTGCCCCCATAATAAATTATTGAATATAATGTCCCCATAATAAATTATTAAATATACTGTCCCCATAATACATTATTAAATATACTGTCCCCATAATAAATTATTAAATATACTGCCCCCCATTATTAAATATACTGCCCCCCATAATACATTATTAAATATACTGCCCCCATAATTAATTATTAAATATACTGCCCCCATAATACATTATTAAATATACTGCCCCCATAATAAATTATTGAATATACTGTCCCCATAATAAATTATTAAATATACTGTCCCCATAATACATTATTAAATATACTGCCCCCCATAAAACATTATTAAATATACTGCCCCCCATTATTAAATATACTGCCCCCCATAATACATTATTAAATATACTGCCCCCCATTATTAAATATACTGTCCCCCATAATAAATTATTAAATATACTGTCCCCATAATACATTATTAAATATACTGTCCCCATAATAAATTATTAAATATACTGCCCCCCATTATTAAATATACTGCCCCCCATAATACATTATTAAATATACTGCCCCCATAATACATTATTAAATATACTGTCCCCATAATTAATTATTAAATATACTGCCCCCATAATACATTATTAAATATACTGCCCCCATAATTAATTATTAAATATACTGCCCCCATAATACATTATTAAATATACTGCCCCCATAATAAATTATTGAATATACTGTCCCCATAATAAATTATTAAATATACTGTCCCCATAATACATTATTAAATATACTGCCCCCCATAAAACATTATTAAATATACTGCCCCCCATTATTAAATATACTGCCCCCCATAATACATTATTAAATATACTGCCCCCCATTATTAAATATACTGTCCCCCATAATAAATTATTAAATATACTGCCCCCATAATAAATTATTAAATATACTGCCCCCATAATACATTATTAAATATACTGTCCCCCATAATAAATTATTAAATATACTGCCCCCCATAATACATTATCAAATATACTGCCCCCAATAATATATTATTAAATATATTGCCCCCAAAATACATTATTAAATATACTGTCCCCCATAATACATTATTAAATATACTGCCCCCATAATAAATTATTAAATATACTGCCCCCATAATTAATTATTAAATATTCTGCCCCCATAATACATTATTAAATATACTGCCCCCATAATTAATTATTAAATATACTGTCCCCATAATACATTATTAAATATACTGCCCCCCATAAAACATTATTAAATATACTGCCCCCCATTATTAAATATACTGCCCCCCATAATACATTATTAAATATACTGCCCCCCATTATTAAATATACTGTCCCCCATAATAAATTATTAAATATACTGCCCCCCATTATTAAATATACTGCCCCCATAATAAATTATTAAATATACTGCCCCCCATAATAAATTATTAAATATACTGCCCCCATAATACATTATTAAATATACTGTCCCCCATAATAAATTATTAAATATACTGCCCCCCATAATACATTATTAAATATACTGCCCCCATAATTAATTATTAAATATACTGCCCCCATAATACATTATTAAATATACTGCCCCCATAATAAATTATTGAATATACTGTCCCCATAATAAATTATTAAATATACTGTCCCCATAATACATTATTAAATATACTGCCCCCCATAAAACATTATTAAATATACTGCCCCCCATTATTAAATATACTGCCCCCCATAATACATTATTAAATATACTGCCCCCCATTATTAAATATACTGTCCCCCATAATAAATTATTAAATATACTGCCCCCATAATAAATTATTAAATATACTGCCCCCATAATACATTATTAAATATACTGTCCCCCATAATAAATTATTAAATATACTGCCCCCCATAATACATTATTAAATATACTGCCCCCAATAATATATTTTTAAATATATTGCCCCCAAAATACATTATTAAATATACTGTCCCCCATAATATATTATTAAATATACTGCCCCCCATAATACATTATTAAATATACTGTCCCCCATAATAAATTATTAAATATACTTCCCCCCATATTACATTATTAAATATACTGCCCCCAATAATATATTTTTAAATATATTGCCCCCAAAATACATTATTAAATATACTGTCCCCCATAATACATTATTAAATATACTGCCCCCCATAATACATTATTAAATATACTGTCCCCATAATAAATTATTAAATATACTGTCCCCCATAATAAATTATTAAATATACTGTCCCCCATAATAAATTATTAAATATACTGCCCCCATAATACATTATTAAATATACTGCCCCCCATAATAAATTATTAAATATACTGCCCCCATAATAAATTATTAAATATACTGCCCCCATAATACATTATTAAATATACTGTCCCCATAATAAATTATTAAATATACTGCCCCCCATTATTAAATATACTGCCCCCCATAATAAATTATTAAATATACTGCCCCCATAATACATTATTAAATATACTGTCCCCCATAATAAATTATTAAATATACTGTCCCCCATAATAAATTATTAAATATACTGCCCCCATAATACATTATTAAATATACTGCCCCCCATAATAAATTATTAAATATACTGCCCCCATAATAAATTATTAAATATACTGCCCCCATAATACATTATTAAATATACTGTCCCCATAATAAATTATTAAATATACTGCCCCCCATTATTAAATATACTGCCCCCCATAATACATTATTAAATATACTGCCCCCCATTATTAAATATACTGTCCCCCATAATAAATTATTAAATATACTGTCCCCCATAATAAATTATTAAATATACTGCCCCCATAATACATTATTAAATATACTGCCCCCCATAATAAATTATTAAATATACTGCCCCCCATAATACATTATCAAATATACTGCCCCCAATAATATATTATTAAATATATTGCCCCCAAAATACATTATTAAATATACTGTCCCCCATAATACATTATTAAATATACTGCCCCCATAATAAATTATTAAATATACTGCCCCCATAATTAATTATTAAATATTCTGCCCCCATAATACATTATTAAATATACTGCCCCCATAATTAATTATTAAATATACTGTCCCCATAATACATTATTAAATATACTGCCCCCCATAAAACATTATTAAATATACTGCCCCCCATTATTAAATATACTGCCCCCCATAATACATTATTAAATATACTGCCCCCCATTATTAAATATACTGTCCCCCATAATAAATTATTAAATATACTGCCCCCCATTATTAAATATACTGCCCCCATAATACATTATTAAATATACTGCCCCCATAATTAATTATTAAATATACTGCCCCCATAATACATTATTAAATATACTGCCCCCATAATAAATTATTGAATATACTGTCCCCATAATAAATTATTAAATATACTGTCCCCATAATACATTATTAAATATACTGCCCCCCATAAAACATTATTAAATATACTGCCCCCCATTATTAAATATACTGCCCCCCATAATAAATTATTAAATATACTGCCCCCATAATACATTATTAAATATACTGCCCCCCATAATAAATTATTAAATATACTGCCCCCATAATAAATTATTAAATATACTGCCCCCATAATACATTATTAAATATACTGTCCCACATAATACATTATTAAATATACTGCCCCCATAATTAATTATTGAATATACTGTCCCCATAATAAATTATAAAATATACTGTCCCCATAATACATTATTAAATATACTGCCCCCCATAATACATTATTAAATATACTGTCCCCCATAATACATTATTAAATATACTGTCCCCATAATACATTATTAAATATACTGCCCCCCATAATACATTATTAAATATACTGTCCCCCATAATACATTATTAAATATACTGCCCCCATAATACATTATTAAATATACTGCCCCCATAATTAATTATTAAATATTCTGCCCCCATAATAAATTATTAAATATACTGCCCCCATAATTAATTATTAAATATACTGCCCCCATAATACATTATTAAATATACTGCCCCCCATTATTAAATATACTGCCCCCATAATACATTATTAAATATACTGCCCCCCATTATTAAATATACTGTCCCCCATAATAAATTATTAAATATACTGCCCCCATAATAAATTATTAAATATACTGCCCCCATAATAAATTATTGAATATAATGTCCCCATAATAAATTATTAAATATACTGTCCCCATAATACATTATTAAATATACTGTCCCCATAATAAATTATTAAATATACTGCCCCCCATTATTAAATATACTGCCCCCCATAATACATTATTAAATATACTGCCCCCATAATTAATTATTAAATATACTGCCCCCATAATACATTATTAAATATACTGCCCCCATAATAAATTATTGAATATACTGTCCCCATAATAAATTATTAAATATACTGTCCCCATAATACATTATTAAATATACTGCCCCCCATAAAACATTATTAAATATACTGCCCCCCATTATTAAATATACTGCCCCCCATAATACATTATTAAATATACTGCCCCCCATTATTAAATATACTGTCCCCATAATACATTATTAAATATACTGTCCCCATAATAAATTATTAAATATACTGCCCCCCATTATTAAATATACTGCCCCCCATAATACATTATTAAATATACTGCCCCCATAATACATTATTAAATATACTGTCCCCATAATTAATTATTAAATATACTGCCCCCATAATACATTATTAAATATACTGCCCCCATAATTAATTATTAAATATACTGCCCCCATAATACATTATTAAATATACTGCCCCCATAATAAATTATTGAATATACTGTCCCCATAATAAATTATTAAATATACTGTCCCCATAATACATTATTAAATATACTGCCCCCCATAAAACATTATTAAATATACTGCCCCCCATTATTAAATATACTGCCCCCCATAATACATTATTAAATATACTGCCCCCCATTATTAAATATACTGTCCCCCATAATAAATTATTAAATATACTGCCCCCATAATAAATTATTAAATATACTGCCCCCCATAATACATTATTAAATATACTGCCCCCATAATTAATTATTAAATATACTGCCCCCATAATTAATTATTAAATATACTGCCCCCATAATACATTATTAAATATACTGCCCCCATAATAAATTATTGAATATACTGTCCCCATAATAAATTATTAAATATACTGTCCCCATAATACATTATTAAATATACTGCCCCCCATAAAACATTATTAAATATACTGCCCCCCATTATTGAATATAATGTCCCCATAATAAATTATTAAATATACTGTCCCCATAATACATTATTAAATATACTGTCCCCATAATAAATTATTAAATATACTGCCCCCCATTATTAAATATACTGCCCCCCATAATACATTATTAAATATACTGCCCCCATAATACATTATTAAATATACTGTCCCCATAATTAATTATTAAATATACTGCCCCCATAATACATTATTAAATATACTGCCCCCATAATAAATTATTGAATATACTGTCCCCATAATAAATTATTAAATATACTGTCCCCATAATACATTATTAAATATACTGCCCCCCATAAAACATTATTAAATATACTGCCCCCCATTATTAAATATACTGCCCCCCATAATACATTATTAAATATACTGCCCCCCATTATTAAATTTACTGTCCCCCATAATAAATTATTAAATATACTGCCCCCATAATAAATTATTAAATATACTGCCCCCCATAATACATTATTAAATATACTGCCCCCATAATTAATTATTAAATATACTGCCCCCATAATACATTATTAAATATACTGCCCCCATAATTAATTATTAAATATACTGCCCCCATAATACATTATTAAATATACTGCCCCCATAATAAATTATTGAATATACTGTCCCCATAATAAATTATTAAATATACTGTCCCCATAATACATTATTAAATATACTGCCCCCCATAAAACATTATTAAATATACTGCCCCCCATTATTAAATATACTGCCCCCCATAATACATTATTAAATATACTGCCCCCCATTATTAAATATACTGTCCCCCATAATAAATTATTAAATATACTGCCCCCATAATAAATTATTAAATATACTGCCCCCATAATACATTATTAAATATACTGTCCCCCATAATAAATTATTAAATATACTGCCCCCATAATAAATTATTGAATATACTGTCCCCATAATAAATTATTAAATATACTGTCCCCATAGTACATTATTAAATATACTGCCCCCCATAATAAATTATTAAATATACTGCCCCCCATAATAAATTTTTAAATATACTGCCCCCCATAATAAATTATTAAATATACTGCCCCCATAATACATTATTAAATATAATGTCCCCCATAATAAATTATTAAATATACTGCCCCCCATAATACATTATTAAATATACTGCCCCCATAATTAATTATTAAATATACTGCCCCCATAATTAATTATTAAATATACTGCCCCCATAATACATTATTAAATATACTGCCCCCATAATTAATTATTAAATATACTGCCCCCATAATACATTATTAAATATACTGCCCCCATAATAAATTATTGAATATACTGTCCCCATAATAAATTATTAAATATACTGTCCCCATAATACATTATTAAATATACTGCCCCCCATAAAACATTATTAAATATACTGCCCCCCATTATTAAATATACTGCCCCCCATAATACATTATTAAATATACTGCCCCCCCTTATTAAATATACTGTCCCCCATAATAAATTATTAAATATACTGTCCCCCATAATAAATTATTAAATATACTGCCCCCATAATACATTATTAAATATACTGCCCCCCATAATAAATTATTAAATATACTGCCCCCCATAATACATTATCAAATATACTGCCCCCAATAATATATTATTAAATATATTGCCCCCAAAATACATTATTAAATATACTGTCCCCCATAATACATTATTAAATATACTGCCCCCATAATACATTATTAAATATACTGTCCCCATAATTAATTATTAAATATACTGCCCCCATAATACATTATTAAATATACTGCCCCCATAATTAATTATTAAATATACTGCCCCCATAATACATTATTAAATATACTGCCCCCATAATAAATTATTGAATATACTGTCCCCATAATAAATTATTAAATATACTGTCCCCATAATACATTATTAAATATACTGCCCCCCATAAAACATTATTAAATATACTGCCCCCCATTATTAAATATACTGCCCCCCATAATACATTATTAAATATACTGCCCCCCATTATTAAATATACTGTCCCCCATAATAAATTATTAAATATACTGCCCCCATAATACATTATTAAATATACTGCCCCCATAATAAATTATTAAATATACTGCCCCCATAATTAATTATTAAATATTCTGCCCCCATAATACATTATTAAATATACTGCCCCCATAATTAATTATTAAATATACTGTCCCCATAATACATTATTAAATATACTGCCCCCCATAAAACATTATTAAATATACTGCCCCCCATTATTAAATATACTGCCCCCCATAATACATTATTAAATATACTGCCCCCCATTATTAAATATACTGTCCCCCATAATAAATTATTAAATATACTGCCCCCCATTATTAAATATACTGCCCCCATAATAAATTATTAAATATACTGCCCCCATAATAAATTATTGAATATACTGTCCCCATAATAAATTATTAAATATACTGTCCCCATAATACATTATTAAATATACTGCCCCCCATAAAACATTATTAAATATACTGCCCCCCATTATTAAATATACTGCCCCCCATAATACATTATTAAATATACTGCCCCCCATTATTAAATATACTGTCCCCCATAATAAATTATTAAATATACTGCCCCCATAATAAATTATTAAATATACTGCCCCCATAATACATTATTAAATATACTGTCCCCCATAATAAATTATTAAATATACTGCCCCCCATAATACATTATTAAATATACTGCCCCCAATAATATATTTTTAAATATATTGCCCCCAAAATACATTATTAAATATACTGTCCCCCATAATACATTATTAAATATACTGCCCCCCATAATACATTATTAAATATACTGTCCCCCATAATAAATTATTAAATATACTTCCCCCCATATTACATTATTAAATATACTGCCCCCAATAATATATTTTTAAATATATTGCCCCCAAAATACATTATTAAATATACTGTCCCCCATAATACATTATTAAATATACTGCCCCCCATAATACATTATTAAATATACTGTCCCCATAATAAATTATTAAATATACTGTCCCCCATAATAAATTATTAAATATACTGTCCCCCATAATAAATTATTAAATATACTGCCCCCATAATACATTATTAAATATACTGCCCCCCATAATAAATTATTAAATATACTGCCCCCATAATAAATTATTAAATATACTGCCCCCATAATACATTATTAAATATACTGTCCCCATAATAAATTATTAAATATACTGCCCCCCATTATTAAATATACTGCCCCCCATAATAAATTATTAAATATACTGCCCCCATAATACATTATTAAATATACTGCCCCCATAATAAATTATTGAATATACTGTCCCCATAATAAATTATTAAATATACTGTCCCCATAATACATTATTAAATATACTGCCCCCCATAAAACATTATTAAATATACTGCCCCCCATTATTAAATATACTGCCCCCCATAATACATTATTAAATATACTGCCCCCCATTATTAAATATACTGTCCCCCATAATAAATTATTAAATATACTGCCCCCATAATAAATTATTAAATATACTGCCCCCATAATACATTATTAAATATACTGTCCCCCATAATAAATTATTAAATATACTGCCCCCCATAATACATTATTAAATATACTGCCCCCATAATTAATTATTAAATATACTGCCCCCATAATACATTATTAAATATACTGCCCCCATAATAAATTATTGAATATACTGTCCCCATAATAAATTATTAAATATACTGTCCCCATAATACATTATTAAATATACTGCCCCCCATAAAACATTATTAAATATACTGCCCCCCATTATTAAATATACTGCCCCCCATAATACATTATTAAATATACTGCCCCCCATTATTAAATATACTGTCCCCCATAATAAATTATTAAATATACTGCCCCCATAATAAATTATTAAATATACTGCCCCCATAATACATTATTAAATATACTGTCCCCCATAATAAATTATTAAATATACTGCCCCCCATAATACATTATTAAATATACTGCCCCCAATAATATATTTTTAAATATATTGCCCCCAAAATACATTATTAAATATACTGTCCCCCATAATACATTATTAAATATACTGCCCCCCATAATACATTATTAAATATACTGTCCCCCATAATAAATTATTAAATATACTTCCCCCCATATTACATTATTAAATATACTGCCCCCAATAATATATTTTTAAATATATTGCCCCCAAAATACATTATTAAATATACTGTCCCCCATAATACATTATTAAATATACTGCCCCCCATAATACATTATTAAATATACTGTCCCCATAATAAATTATTAAATATACTGTCCCCCATAATAAATTATTAAATATACTGTCCCCCATAATAAATTATTAAATATACTGCCCCCATAATACATTATTAAATATACTGCCCCCCATAATAAATTATTAAATATACTGCCCCCATAATAAATTATTAAATATACTGCCCCCATAATACATTATTAAATATACTGTCCCACATAATACATTATTAAATATACTGCCCCCATAATTAATTATTGAATATACTGTCCCCATAATAAATTATAAAATATACTGTCCCCATAATACATTATTAAATATACTGCCCCCCATAATACATTATTAAATATACTGTCCCCCATAATACATTATTAAATATACTGTCCCCATAATACATTATTAAATATACTGCCCCCCATAATACATTATTAAATATACTGTCCCCCATAATACATTATTAAATATACTGCCCCCATAATACATTATTAAATATACTGCCCCCATAATTAATTATTAAATATTCTGCCCCCATAATAAATTATTAAATATACTGCCCCCATAATACATTATTAAATATACTGCCCCCCATTATTAAATATACTGCCCCCCATAATACATTATTAAATATACTGCCCCCCATTATTAAATATACTGTCCCCCATAATAAATTATTAAATATACTGCCCCCATAATAAATTATTAAATATACTGCCCCCATAATAAATTATTGAATATAATGTCCCCATAATAAATTATTAAATATACTGTCCCCATAATACATTATTAAATATACTGTCCCCATAATAAATTATTAAATATACTGCCCCCCATTATTAAATATACTGCCCCCCATAATACATTATTAAATATACTGCCCCCATAATACATTATTAAATATACTGCCCCCATAATTAATTATTAAATATACTGCCCCCATAATACATTATTAAATATACTGCCCCCATAATAAATTATTGAATATACTGTCCCCATAATAAATTATTAAATATACTGTCCCCATAATACATTATTAAATATACTGCCCCCCATAAAACATTATTAAATATACTGCCCCCCATTATTAAATATACTGCCCCCCATAATACATTATTAAATATACTGCCCCCCATTATTAAATATACTGTCCCCCATAATAAATTATTAAATATACTGTCCCCATAATACATTATTAAATATACTGTCCCCATAATAAATTATTAAATATACTGCCCCCCATTATTAAATATACTGCCCCCCATAATACATTATTAAATATACTGCCCCCATAATACATTATTAAATATACTGTCCCCATAATTAATTATTAAATATACTGCCCCATAATACATTATTAAATATACTGCCCCCATAATTAATTATTAAATATACTGCCCCCATAATACATTATTAAATATACTGCCCCCATAATAAATTATTGAATATACTGTCCCCATAATAAATTATTAAATATACTGTCCCCATAATACATTATTAAATATACTGCCCCCCATAAAACATTATTAAATATACTGCCCCCCATTATTAAATATACTGCCCCCCATAATACATTATTAAATATACTGCCCCCCATTATTAAATATACTGTCCCCCATAATAAATTATTAAATATACTGCCCCCATAATAAATTATTAAATATACTGCCCCCCATAATACATTATTAAATATACTGCCCCCCATAAAACATTATTAAATATACTGCCCCCCATTATTAAATATACTGCCCCCCATAATACATTATTAAATATACTGCCCCCCATTATTAAATATACTGTCCCCCATAATAAATTATTAAATATACTGCCCCCCATTATTAAATATACTGCCCCCATAATAAATTATTAAATATACTGCCCCCCATAATAAATTATTAAATATACTGCCCCCATAATACATTATTAAATATACTGTCCCCCATAATAAATTATTAAATATACTGCCCCCCATAATACATTATTAAATATACTGCCCCCATAATTAATTATTAAATATACTGCCCCCATAATACATTATTAAATATACTGCCCCCAAAATAAATTATTGAATATACTGTCCCCATAATAAATTATTAAATATACTGTCCCCATAATACATTATTAAATATACTGCCCCCCATAAAACATTATTAAATATACTGCCCCCCATTATTAAATATACTGCCCCCCATAATACATTATTAAATATACTGCCCCCCATTATTAAATATACTGTCCCCCATAATAAATTATTAAATATACTGCCCCCATAATAAATTATTAAATATACTGCCCCCATAATACATTATTAAATATACTGTCCCCCATAATAAATTATTAAATATACTGCCCCCCATAATACATTATTAAATATACTGCCCCCAATAATATATTTTTAAATATATTGCCCCCAAAATACATTATTAAATATACTGTCCCCCATAATACATTATTAAATATACTGCCCCCCATAATACATTATTAAATATACTGTCCCCCATAATAAATTATTAAATATACTTCCCCCCATATTACATTATTAAATATACTGCCCCCAATAATATATTTTTAAATATATTGCCCCCAAAATACATTATTAAATATACTGTCCCCCATAATACATTATTAAATATACTGCCCCCCATAATACATTATTAAATATACTGTCCCCATAATAAATTATTAAATATACTGTCCCCCATAATAAATTATTAAATATACTGTCCCCCATAATAAATTATTAAATATACTGCCCCCATAATACATTATTAAATATACTGCCCCCCATAATAAATTATTAAAAATACTGCCCCCATAATAAATTATTAAATATACTGCCCCCATAATACATTATTAAATATACTGTCCCACATAAAACATTATTAAATATACTGCCCCCATAATTAATTATTGAATATACTGTCCCCATAATAAATTATAAAATATACTGTCCCCATAATACATTATTAAATATACTGCCCCCCATAATACATTATTAAATATACTGTCCCCCATAATACATTATTAAATATACTGTCCCCATAATACATTATTAAATATACTGCCCCCCATAATACATTATTAAATATACTGTCCCCCATAATACATTATTAAATATACTGCCCCCATAATACATTATTAAATATACTGCCCCCATAATTAATTATTAAATATTCTGCCCCCATAATAAATTATTAAATATACTGCCCCCATAATACATTATTAAATATACTGCCCCCCATTATTAAATATACTGCCCCCCATAATACATTATTAAATATACTGCCCCCCATTATTAAATATACTGTCCCCCATAATAAATTATTAAATATACTGCCCCCATAATAAATTATTAAATATACTGCCCCCATAATAAATTATTGAATATAATGTCCCCATAATAAATTATTAAATATACTGTCCCCATAATACATTATTAAATATACTGTCCCCATAATAAATTATTAAATATACTGCCCCCCATTATTAAATATACTGCCCCCCATAATACATTATTAAATATACTGCCCCCATAATACATTATTAAATATACTGCCCCCATAATTAATTATTAAATATACTGCCCCCATAATACATTATTAAATATACTGCCCCCATAATAAATTATTGAATATACTGTCCCCATAATAAATTATTAAATATACTGTCCCCATAATACATTATTAAATATACTGCCCCCCATAAAACATTATTAAATATACTGCCCCCCATTATTAAATATACTGCCCCCCATAATACATTATTAAATATACTGCCCCCCATTATTAAATATACTGTCCCCCATAATAAATTATTAAATATACTGTCCCCATAATACATTATTAAATATACTGTCCCCATAATAAATTATTAAATATACTGCCCCCCATTATTAAATATACTGCCCCCCATAATACATTATTAAATATACTGCCCCCATAATACATTATTAAATATACTGTCCCCATAATTAATTATTAAATATACTGCCCCATAATACATTATTAAATATACTGCCCCCATAATTAATTATTAAATATACTGCCCCCATAATACATTATTAAATATACTGCCCCCATAATAAATTATTGAATATACTGTCCCCATAATAAATTATTAAATATACTGTCCCCATAATACATTATTAAATATACTGCCCCCCATAAAACATTATTAAATATACTGCCCCCCATTATTAAATATACTGCCCCCCATAATACATTATTAAATATACTGCCCCCCATTATTAAATATACTGTCCCCCATAATAAATTATTAAATATACTGCCCCCATAATAAATTATTAAATATACTGCCCCCCATAATACATTATTAAATATACTGCCCCCATAATTAATTATTAAATATACTGCCCCCATAATACATTATTAAATATACTGCCCCCATAATTAATTATTAAATATACTGCCCCCATAATACATTATTAAATATACTGCCCCCATAATAAATTATTGAATATACTGTCCCCATAATAAATTATTAAATATACTGTCCCCATAATACATTATTAAATATACTGCCCCCCATAAAACATTATTAAATATACTGCCCCCCATTATTAAATATACTGCCCCCCATAATACATTATTAAATATACTGCCCCCCATTATTAAATATACTGTCCCCCATAATAAATTATTAAATATACTGCCCCCATAATAAATTATTAAATATACTGCCCCCATAATACATTATTAAATATACTGTCCCCCATAATAAATTATTAAATATACTGCCCCCCATAATACATTATCAAATATACTGCCCCCAATAATATATTATTAAATATATTGCCCCCAAAATACATTATTAAATATACTGTCCCCCATAATACATTATTAAATATACTGCCCCCATAATAAATTATTAAATATACTGCCCCCATAATTAATTATTAAATATTCTGCCCCCATAATACATTATTAAATATACTGCCCCCCATAATAAATTATTAAATATACTGCCCCCATAATACATTATTAAATATACTGCCCCCCATTATTAAATATACTGCCCCCCATAATACATTATTAAATATACTGCCCCCCATTATTAAATATACTGTCCCCCATAATAAATTATTAAATATACTGCCCCCCATTATTAAATATACTGCCCCCATAATAAATTATTAAATATACTGCCCCCATTAATAAATTATTGAATATACTGTCCCCATAATAAATTATTAAATATACTGTCCCCATAATACATTATTAAATATACTGCCCCCCATAATAAATTATTAAATATACTGTCCCCATAATACATTATTAAATATACTGCCCCCATAATTAATTATTAAATATACTGCCCCCATAATACATTATTAAATATACTGCCCCCATAATAAATTATTGAATATACTGTCCCCATAATAAATTATTAAATATACTGTCCCCATAATACATTATTAAATATACTGCCCCCCATAAAACATTATTAAATATACTGCCCCCCATTATTAAATATACTGCCCCCCATAATACATTATTAAATATACTGCCCCCCATTATTAAATATACTGTCCCCCATAATAAATTATTAAATATACTGCCCCCATAATAAATTATTAAATATACTGCCCCCATAATACATTATTAAATATACTGTCCCCCATAATAAATTATTAAATATACTGCCCCCCATAATACATTATTAAATATACTGCCCCCAATAATATATTTTTAAATATATTGCCCCCAAAATACATTATTAAATATACTGTCCCCCATAATACATTATTAAATAAACTGCCCCCCATAATACATTATTAAATATACTGTCCCCCATAATAAATTATTAAATATACTTCCCCCCATATTACATTATTAAATATACTGCCCCCAATAATATATTTTTAAATATATTGCCCCCAAAATACATTATTAAATATACTGTCCCCCATAATACATTATTAAATATACTGCCCCCCATAATACATTATTAAATATACTGTCCCCATAAGAAATTATTAAATATACTGTCCCCCATAATAAATTATTAAATATACTGTCCCCCATAATAAATTATTAAATATACTGCCCCCATAATACATTATTAAATATACTGCCCCCCATAATAAATTATTAAATTTACTGCCCCCATAATAAATTATTAAATATACTACCCCCATAATACATTATTAAATATACTGTCCCACATAATACATTATTAAATATACTGTCCCCCATAATACATTATTAAATATACTGCCCCCCATAATACATTATTAAATATACTGTCCCCCATAATACATTATTAAATATACTGCCCCCATAATACATTATTAAATATACTGCCCCCATAATTAATTATTAAATATTCTGCCCCCATAATAAATTATTAAATATACTGCCCCCATAATTAATTATTAAATATACTGCCCCCATAATACATTATTAAATATACTGCCCCCCATTATTAAATATACTGCCCCCCATAATACATTATTAAATATACTGCCCCCCATTATTAAATATACTGTCCCCCATAATAAATTATTAAATATACTGCCCCCCATTATTAAATATACTGCCCCCATAATAAATTATTAAATATACTGCCCCCATTAATAAATTATTGAATATACTGTCCCCATAATAAATTATTAAATATACTGTCCCCATAATACATTATTAAATATACTGCCCCCCATAATAAATTATTAAATATACTGTCCCCATAATACATTATTAAATATACTGCCCCCATAATTAATTATTAAATATACTGCCCCCATAATACATTATTAAATATACTGCCCCCATAATAAATTATTGAATATACTGTCCCCATAATAAATTATTAAATATACTGTCCCCATAATACATTATTAAATATACTGCCCCCCATAAAACATTATTAAATATACTGCCCCCCATTATTAAATATACTGTCCCCCATAATAAATTATTAAATATACTGCCCCCATAATAAATTATTAAATATACTGCCCCCATAATAAATTATTGAATATAATGTCCCCATAATAAATTATTAAATATACTGTCCCCATAATACATTATTAAATATACTGTCCCCATAATAAATTATTAAATATACTGCCCCCCATTATTAAATATACTGCCCCCATAATACATTATTAAATATACTGCCCCCATAATACATTATTAAATATACTGTCCCCATAATTAATTATTAAATATACTGCCCCCATAATACATTATTAAATATACTGCCCCCATAATTAATTATTAAATATACTGCCCCCATAATACATTATTAAATATACTGCCCCCATAATAAATTATTGAATATACTGTCCCCATAATAAATTATTAAATATACTGTCCCCATAATACATTATTAAATATACTGCCCCCCATAATACATTATCAAATATACTGCCCCCAATAATATATTATTAAATATATTGCCCCCAAAATACATTATTAAATATACTGTCCCCCATAATACATTATTAAATATACTGCCCCCATAATACATTATTAAATATACTGTCCCCATAATTAATTATTAAATATACTGCCCCCATAATACATTATTAAATATACTGCCCCCATAATAAATTATTGAATATACTGTCCCCATAATAAATTATTAAATATACTGTCCCCATAATACATTATTAAATATACTGCCCCCCATAAAACATTATTAAATATACTGCCCCCCATTATTAAATATACTGCCCCCCATAATACATTATTAAATATACTGCCCCCCATAATACATTATCAAATATACTGCCCCCAATAATATATTATTAAATATATTGCCCCCAAAATACATTATTAAATATACTGTCCCCCATAATACATTATTAAATATACTGCCCCCATAATACATTATTAAATATACTGTCCCCATAATTAATTATTAAATATACTGCCCCCATAATACATTATTAAATATACTGCCCCCATAATAAATTATTGAATATACTGTCCCCATAATAAATTATTAAATATACTGTCCCCATAATACATTATTAAATATACTGCCCCCCATAAAACATTATTAAATATACTGCCCCCCATTATTAAATATACTGCCCCCCATAATACATTATTAAATATACTGCCCCCCATTATTAAATATACTGTCCCCCATAATAAATTATTAAATATACTGCCCCCATAATAAATTATTAAATATACTGCCCCCATAATAAATTATTGAATATAATGTCCCCATAATAAATTATTAAATATACTGTCCCCATAATACATTATTAAATATACTGTCCCCATAA
The DNA here is from genome assembly GCF_040894005.1 of Engystomops pustulosus. Lineage (NCBI taxonomy): Eukaryota > Metazoa > Chordata > Amphibia > Anura > Leptodactylidae > Engystomops > Engystomops pustulosus. The sequence continues at coordinate 935,512 of NW_027284963.1, forward strand.
TAAATTATTAAATATACTGCCCCCCATTATTAAATATACTGCCCCCCATAATAAATTATTAAATATACTGCCCCCCATAATACATTATTAAATATACTGCCCCCATAATTAATTATTAAATATACTGCCCCCATAATACATTATTAAATATACTGCCCCCATAATAAATTATTGAATATACTGTCCCCATAATAAATTATTAAATATACTGTCCCCATAATACATTATTAAATATACTGCCCCCCATAAAACATTATTAAATATACTGCCCCCCATTATTAAATATACTGCCCCCCATAATACATTATTAAATATACTGCCCCCCATTATTAAATATACTGTCCCCCATAATAAATTATTAAATATACTGCCCCCATAATAAATTATTAAATATACTGCCCCCATAATACATTATTAAATATACTGTCCCCCATAATAAATTATTAAATATACTGCCCCCCATAATACATTATCAAATATACTGCCCCCAATAATATATTATTAAATATATTGCCCCCAAAATACATTATTAAATATACTGTCCCCCATAATACATTATTAAATATACTGCCCCCATAATAAATTATTAAATATACTGCCCCCATAATTAATTATTAAATATTCTGCCCCCATAATACATTATTAAATATACTGCCCCCCATAATAAATTATTAAATATACTGCCCCCATAATACATTATTAAATATAATGTCCCCCATAATAAATTATTAAATATACTGCCCCCCATAATACATTATTAAATATACTGCCCCCATAATTAATTATTAAATATACTGCCCCCATAATACATTATTAAATATACTGCCCCCATAATAAATTATTGAATATACTGTCCCCATAATAAATTATTAAATATACTGTCCCCATAATACATTATTAAATATACTGCCCCCCATAAAACATTATTAAATATACTGCCCCCCATTATTAAATATACTGCCCCCCATAATACATTATTAAATATACTGCCCCCCATTATTAAATATACTGTCCCCCATAATAAATTATTAAATATACTGCCCCCATAATAAATTATTAAATATACTGCCCCCATAATACATTATTAAATATACTGTCCCCCATAATAAATTATTAAATATACTGCCCCCCATAATACATTATCAAATATACTGCCCCCAATAATATATTATTAAATATATTGCCCCCAAAATACATTATTAAATATACTGTCCCCCATAATACATTATTAAATATACTGCCCCCATAATAAATTATTAAATATACTGCCCCCATAATTAATTATTAAATATTCTGCCCCCATAATACATTATTAAATATACTGCCCCCATAATTAATTATTAAATATACTGTCCCCATAATACATTATTAAATATACTGCCCCCCATAAAACATTATTAAATATACTGCCCCCCATTATTAAATATACTGCCCCCCATAATACATTATTAAATATACTGCCCCCCATTATTAAATATACTGTCCCCCATAATAAATTATTAAATATACTGCCCCCCATTATTAAATATACTGCCCCCATAATAAATTATTAAATATACTGCCCCCCATAATAAATTATTAAATATACTGCCCCCATAATACATTATTAAATATACTGTCCCCCATAATAAATTATTAAATATACTGCCCCCCATAATACATTATTAAATATACTGCCCCCATAATTAATTATTAAATATACTGCCCCCATAATACATTATTAAATATACTGCCCCCATAATAAATTATTGAATATACTGTCCCCATAATAAATTATTAAATATACTGTCCCCATAATACATTATTAAATATACTGCCCCCCATAAAACATTATTAAATATACTGCCCCCCATTATTAAATATACTGCCCCCCATAATACATTATTAAATATACTGCCCCCCATTATTAAATATACTGTCCCCCATAATAAATTATTAAATATACTGCCCCCATAATAAATTATTAAATATACTGCCCCCATAATACATTATTAAATATACTGTCCCCCATAATAAATTATTAAATATACTGCCCCCCATAATACATTATTAAATATACTGCCCCCAATAATATATTTTTAAATATATTGCCCCCAAAATACATTATTAAATATACTGTCCCCCATAATACATTATTAAATAAACTGCCCCCCATAATACATTATTAAATATACTGTCCCCCATAATAAATTATTAAATATACTTCCCCCCATATTACATTATTAAATATACTGCCCCCAATAATATATTTTTAAATATATTGCCCCCAAAATACATTATTAAATATACTGTCCCCCATAATACATTATTAAATATACTGCCCCCCATAATACATTATTAAATATACTGTCCCCATAAGAAATTATTAAATATACTGTCCCCCATAATAAATTATTAAATATACTGTCCCCCATAATAAATTATTAAATATACTGCCCCCATAATACATTATTAAATATACTGCCCCCCATAATAAATTATTAAATTTACTGCCCCCATAATAAATTATTAAATATACTGCCCCCATAATACATTATTAAATATACTGTCCCACATAATACATTATTAAATATACTGTCCCCCATAATACATTATTAAATATACTGTCCCCATAATACATTATTAAATATACTGCCCCCCATAATACATTATTAAATATACTGTCCCCCATAATACATTATTAAATATACTGCCCCCATAATACATTATTAAATATACTGCCCCCATAATTAATTATTAAATATTCTGCCCCCATAATAAATTATTAAATATACTGCCCCCATAATTAATTATTAAATATACTGCCCCCATAATACATTATTAAATATACTGCCCCCCATTATTAAATATACTGCCCCCCATAATACATTATTAAATATACTGCCCCCCATTATTAAATATACTGTCCCCCATAATAAATTATTAAATATACTGCCCCCCATTATTAAATATACTGCCCCCATAATAAATTATTAAATATACTGCCCCCATTAATAAATTATTGAATATACTGTCCCCATAATAAATTATTAAATATACTGTCCCCATAATACATTATTAAATATACTGCCCCCCATAATAAATTATTAAATATACTGTCCCCATAATACATTATTAAATATACTGCCCCCATAATTAATTATTAAATATACTGCCCCCATAATACATTATTAAATATACTGCCCCCATAATAAATTATTGAATATACTGTCCCCATAATAAATTATTAAATATACTGTCCCCATAATACATTATTAAATATACTGCCCCCCATAAAACATTATTAAATATACTGCCCCCCATTATTAAATATACTGCCCCCCATAATACATTATTAAATATACTGCCCCCCATTATTAAATATACTGTCCCCCATAATAAATTATTAAATATACTGCCCCCATAATAAATTATTAAATATACTGCCCCCATAATAAATTATTGAATATAATGTCCCCATAATAAATTATTAAATATACTGTCCCCATAATACATTATTAAATATACTGTCCCCATAATAAATTATTAAATATACTGCCCCCCATTATTAAATATACTGCCCCCATAATACATTATTAAATATACTGCCCCCATAATACATTATTAAATATACTGTCCCCATAATTAATTATTAAATATACTGCCCCCATAATACATTATTAAATATACTGCCCCCATAATTAATTATTAAATATACTGCCCCCATAATACATTATTAAATATACTGCCCCCATAATAAATTATTGAATATACTGTCCCCATAATAAATTATTAAATATACTGTCCCCATAATACATTATTAAATATACTGCCCCCCATAATACATTATCAAATATACTGCCCCCAATAATATATTATTAAATATATTGCCCCCAAAATACATTATTAAATATACTGTCCCCCATAATACATTATTAAATATACTGCCCCCATAATACATTATTAAATATACTGTCCCCATAATTAATTATTAAATATACTGCCCCCATAATACATTATTAAATATACTGCCCCCATAATAAATTATTGAATATACTGTCCCCATAATAAATTATTAAATATACTGTCCCCATAATACATTATTAAATATACTGCCCCCCATAAAACATTATTAAATATACTGCCCCCCATTATTAAATATACTACCCCCCATAATACATTATTAAATATACTGCCCCCCATAATACATTATCAAATATACTGCCCCCAATAATATATTATTAAATATATTGCCCCCAAAATACATTATTAAATATACTGTCCCCCATAATACATTATTAAATATACTGCCCCCCATAATACATTATCAAATATACTGCCCCCAATAATATATTATTAAATATATTGCCCCCAAAATACATTATTAAATATACTGTCCCCCATAATACATTATTAAATATACTGCCCCCATAATACATTATTAAATATACTGCCCCCATAATAAATTATTGAATATACTGTCCCCATAATAAATTATTAAATATACTGTCCCCATAATACATTATTAAATATACTGCCCCCCATAAAACATTATTAAATATACTGCCCCCCATTATTAAATATACTGCCCCCCATAATACATTATTAAATATACTGCCCCCCATTATTAAATATACTGTCCCCCATAATAAATTATTAAATATACTGCCCCCATAATAAATTATTAAATATACTGCCCCCATAATAAATTATTGAATATAATGTCCCCATAATAAATTATTAAATATACTGTCCCCATAATACATTATTAAATATACTGTCCCCATAATAAATTATTAAATATACTGCCCCCCATTATTAAATATACTGCCCCCCATAATAAATTATTAAATATACTGCCCCCCATAATACATTATTAAATATACTGCCCCCATAATTAATTATTAAATATACTGCCCCCATAATACATTATTAAATATACTGCCCCCATAATTAATTATTAAATATACTGCCCCCATAATACATTATTAAATATACTGCCCCCATAATAAATTATTGAATATACTGTCCCCATAATAAATTATTAAATATACTGTCCCCATAATACATTATTAAATATACTGCCCCCATAATAAATTATTGAATATACTGTCCCCATAATAAATTATTAAATATACTGTCCCCATAATACATTATTAAATATACTGCCCCCCATAAAACATTATTAAATATACTGCCCCCCATTATTAAATATACTGCCCCCCATAATACATTATTAAATATACTGCCCCCCATTATTAAATATACTGTCCCCCATAATAAATTATTAAATATACTGCCCCCATAATAAATTATTAAATATACTGCCCCCATAATACATTATTAAATATACTGTCCCCCATAATAAATTATTAAATATACTGCCCCCCATAATACATTATCAAATATACTGCCCCCAATAATATATTATTAAATATATTGCCCCCAAAATACATTATTAAATATACTGTCCCCCATAATACATTATTAAATATACTGCCCCCATAATAAATTATTAAATATACTGCCCCCATAATTAATTATTAAATATTCTGCCCCCATAATACATTATTAAATATACTGCCCCCATAATTAATTATTAAATATACTGCCCCCATAATACATTATTAAATATACTGCCCCCATAATAAATTATTGAATATACTGTCCCCATAATAAATTATTAAATATACTGTCCCCATAGTACATTATTAAATATACTGCCCCCCATAATACATTATTAAATATACTGCCCCCATAATTAATTATTAAATATACTGCCCCCATAATACATTATTAAATATACTGCCCCCATAATTAATTATTAAATATACTGCCCCCATAATACATTATTAAATATACTGCCCCCATAATAAATTATTGAATATACTGTCCCCATAATAAATTATTAAATATACTGTCCCCATAATACATTATTAAATATACTGCCCCCCATAAAACATTATTAAATATACTGCCCCCCATTATTAAATATACTGCCCCCCATAATACATTATTAAATATACTGCCCCCCATTATTAAATATACTGTCCCCCATAATAAATTATTAAATATACTTCCCCCATAATAAATTATTAAATATACTGCCCCCATAATAAATTATTGAATATAATGTCCCCATAATAAATTATTAAATATACTGTCCCCATAATACATTATTAAATATACTGTCCCCATAATAAATTATTAAATATACTGCCCCCCATTATTAAATATACTGCCCCCCATAATACATTATTAAATATACTGCCCCCATAATACATTATTAAATATACTGTCCCCATAATTAATTATTAAATATACTGCCCCCATAATACATTATTAAATATACTGCCCCCATAATTAATTATTAAATATACTGCCCCCATAATACATTATTAAATATACTGCCCCCATAATAAATTATTGAATATACTGTCCCCATAATAAATTATTAAATATACTGTCCCCATAATACATTATTAAATATACTGCCCCCCATAAAACATTATTAAATATACTGCCCCCCATTATTAAATATACTGCCCCCCATAATACATTATTAAATATACTGCCCCCATAATACATTATTAAATATACTGCCCCCATAATAAATTATTGAATATAATGTCCCCATAATAAATTATTAAATATACTGTCCCCATAATACATTATTAAATATACTGTCCCCATAATAAATTATTAAATATACTGCCCCCCATTATTAAATATACTGCCCCCCATAATACATTATTAAATATACTGCCCCCATAATACATTATTAAATATACTGCCCCCATAATTAATTATTAAATATACTGCCCCCATAATACATTATTAAATATACTGCCCCCATAATAAATTATTGAATATACTGTCCCCATAATAAATTATTAAATATACTGTCCCCATAATACATTATTAAATATACTGCCCCCCATAATACATTATCAAATATACTGCCCCCAATAATATATTATTAAATATATTGCCCCCAAAATACATTATTAAATATACTGTCCCCCATAATACATTATTAAATATACTGCCCCCATAATACATTATTAAATATACTGTCCCCATAATTAATTATTAAATATACTGCCCCCATAATACATTATTAAATATACTGCCCCCATAATAAATTATTGAATATACTGTCCCCATAATAAATTATTAAATATACTGTCCCCATAATACATTATTAAATATACTGCCCCCCATAAAACATTATTAAATATACTGCCCCCCATTATTAAATATACTGCCCCCCATAATACATTATTAAATATACTGCCCCCCATTATTAAATATACTGTCCCCCATAATAAATTATTAAATATACTGCCCCCATAATAAATTATTAAATATACTGCCCCCATAATAAATTATTGAATATAATGTCCCCATAATAAATTATTAAATATACTGTCCCCATAATACATTATTAAATATACTGTCCCCATAATAAATTATTAAATATACTGCCCCCCATTATTAAATATACTGCCCCCCATAATACATTATTAAATATACTGCCCCCATAATACATTATTAAATATACTGTCCCCATAATTAATTATTAAATATACTGCCCCCATAATACATTATTAAATATACTGCCCCCATAATTAATTATTAAATATACTGCCCCCATAATACATTATTAAATATACTGCCCCCATAATAAATTATTGAATATACTGTCCCCATAATAAATTATTAAATATACTGTCCCCATAATACATTATTAAATATACTGCCCCCCATAAAACATTATTAAATATACTGCCCCCCATTATTAAATATACTGCCCCCCATAATACATTATTAAATATACTGCCCCCCATTATTAAATATACTGTCCCCCATAATAAATTATTAAATATACTTCCCCCATAATAAATTATTAAATATACTGCCCCCATAATAAATTATTGAATATAATGTCCCCATAATAAATTATTAAATATACTGTCCCCATAATACATTATTAAATATACTGTCCCCATAATAAATTATTAAATATACTGCCCCCCATTATTAAATATACTGCCCCCCATAATACATTATTAAATATACTGCCCCCATAATACATTATTAAATATACTGTCCCCATAATTAATTATTAAATATACTGCCCCCATAATACATTATTAAATATACTGCCCCCATAATTAATTATTAAATATACTGCCCCCATAATACATTATTAAATATACTGCCCCCATAATAAATTATTGAATATACTGTCCCCATAATAAATTATTAAATATACTGTCCCCATAATACATTATTAAATATACTGCCCCCCATAAAACATTATTAAATATACTGCCCCCCATTATTAAATATACTGCCCCCCATAATACATTATTAAATATACTGCCCCCCATTATTAAATATACTGTCCCCCATAATAAATTATTAAATATACTGCCCCCATAATAAATTATTAAATATACTGCCCCCATAATAAATTATTGAATATAATGTCCCCATAATAAATTATTAAATATACTGTCCCCATAATACATTATTAAATATACTGTCCCCATAATAAATTATTAAATATACTGCCCCCCATTATTAAATATACTGCCCCCCATAATACATTATTAAATATACTGCCCCCATAATACATTATTAAATATACTGTCCCCATAATTAATTATTAAATATACTGCCCCCATAATACATTATTAAATATACTGCCCCCATAATTAATTATTAAATATACTGCCCCCATAATACATTATTAAATATACTGCCCCCATAATAAATTATTGAATATACTGTCCCCATAATAAATTATTAAATATACTGTCCCCATAATACATTATTAAATATACTGCCCCCCATAAAACATTATTAAATATACTGCCCCCCATTATTAAATATACTGCCCCCCATAATACATTATTAAATATACTGCCCCCCATTATTAAATATACTGTCCCCCATAATAAATTATTAAATATACTGCCCCCATAATAAATTATTAAATATACTGCCCCCCATAAAACATTATTAAATATACTGCCCCCATAATTAATTATTAAATATACTGCCCCCATAATACATTATTAAATATACTGCCCCCATAATTAATTATTAAATATACTGCCCCCATAATACATTATTAAATATACTGCCCCCATAATAAATTATTGAATATACTGTCCCCATAATAAATTATTAAATATACTGTCCCCATAATACATTATTAAATATACTGCCCCCCATAAAACATTATTAAATATACTGCCCCCCATTATTAAATATACTGCCCCCCATAATACATTATTAAATATACTGCCCCCCATTATTAAATATACTGTCCCCCATAATAAATTATTAAATATACTGCCCCCATAATAAATTATTAAATATACTGCCCCCATAATAAATTATTGAATATAATGTCCCCATAATAAATTATTAAATATACTGTCCCCATAATACATTATTAAATATACTGTCCCCATAATAAATTATTAAATATACTGCCCCCCATTATTAAATATACTGCCCCCCATAATACATTATTAAATATACTGCCCCCATAATACATTATTAAATATACTGTCCCCATAATTAATTATTAAATATACTGCCCCCATAATACATTATTAAATATACTGCCCCCATAATTAATTATTAAATATACTGCCCCCATAATACATTATTAAATATACTGCCCCCATAATAAATTATTGAATATACTGTCCCCATAATAAATTATTAAATATACTGTCCCCATAATACATTATTAAATATACTGCCCCCCATAAAACATTATTAAATATACTGCCCCCCATTATTAAATATACTGCCCCCCATTATTAAATATACTGCCCCCCATAATACATTATTAAATATACTGCCCCCCATTATTAAATATACTGTCCCCCATAATAAATTATTAAATATACTGCCCCCATAATAAATTATTAAATATACTGCCCCCATAATACATTATTAAATATACTGTCCCCCATAATAAATTATTAAATATACTGCCCCCCATAATACATTATCAAATATACTGCCCCCAATAATATATTATTAAATATATTGCCCCCAAAATACATTATTAAATATACTGTCCCCCATAATACATTATTAAATATACTGCCCCCATAATAAATTATTAAATATACTGCCCCCATAATTAATTATTAAATATTCTGCCCCCATAATACATTATTAAATATACTGCCCCCATAATTAATTATTAAATATACTGCCCCCATAATACATTATTAAATATACTGCCCCCATAATAAATTATTGAATATACTGTCCCCATAATAAATTATTAAATATACTGTCCCCATAGTACATTATTAAATATACTGCCCCCCATAATAAATTATTAAATATACTGCCCCCCATAATAAATTTTTAAATATACTGCCCCCCATAATAAATTATTAAATATACTGCCCCCATAATACATTATTAAATATAATGTCCCCCATAATAAATTATTAAATATACTGCCCCCCATTATTAAATATACTGCCCCCCATAATACATTATTAAATATACTGCCCCCCATTATTAAATATACTGTCCCCCATAATAAATTATTAAATATACTGCCCCCCATAATACATTATCAAATATACTGCCCCCAATAATATATTATTAAATATATTGCCCCCAAAATACATTATTAAATATACTGTCCCCCATAATACATTATTAAATATACTGCCCCCATAATAAATTATTAAATATACTGCCCCCATAATTAATTATTAAATATTCTGCCCCCATAATACATTATTAAATATACTGCCCCCATAATTAATTATTAAATATACTGCCCCCATAATACATTATTAAATATACTGCCCCCATAATAAATTATTGAATATACTGTCCCCATAATAAATTATTAAATATACTGTCCCCATAGTACATTATTAAATATACTGCCCCCCATAATAAATTATTAAATATACTGCCCCCCATAATAAATTTTTAAATATACTGCCCCCCATAATAAATTATTAAATATACTGCCCCCATAATACATTATTAAATATAATGTCCCCCATAATAAATTATTAAATATACTGCCCCCCATAATACATTATTAAATATACTGCCCCCATAATTAATTATTAAATATACTGCCCCCATAATACATTATTAAATATACTGCCCCCATAATAAATTATTGAATATACTGTCCCCATAATAAATTATTAAATATACTGTCCCCATAATACATTATTAAATATACTGCCCCCCATAAAACATTATTAAATATACTGCCCCCCATTATTAAATATACTGCCCCCCATAATACATTATTAAATATACTGCCCCCCATTATTAAATATACTGTCCCCCATAATAAATTATTAAATATACTGCCCCCATAATAAATTATTAAATATACTGCCCCCATAATACATTATTAAATATACTGTCCCCCATAATAAATTATTAAATATACTGCCCCCCATAATACATTATCAAATATACTGCCCCCAATAATATATTATTAAATATATTGCCCCCAAAATACATTATTAAATATACTGTCCCCCATAATACATTATTAAATATACTGCCCCCATAATAAATTATTAAATATACTGCCCCCATAATTAATTATTAAATATTCTGCCCCCATAATACATTATTAAATATACTGCCCCCATAATTAATTATTAAATATACTGTCCCCATAATACATTATTAAATATACTGCCCCCCATAAAACATTATTAAATATACTGCCCCCCATTATTAAATATACTGCCCCCCATAATACATTATTAAATATACTGCCCCCCATTATTAAATATACTGTCCCCCATAATAAATTATTAAATATACTGCCCCCCATTATTAAATATACTGCCCCCATAATAAATTATTAAATATACTGCCCCCCATAATAAATTATTAAATATACTGCCCCCATAATACATTATTAAATATACTGCCCCCATAATTAATTATTAAATATACTGCCCCCATAATACATTATTAAATATACTGCCCCCATAATAAATTATTGAATATACTGTCCCCATAATAAATTATTAAATATACTGTCCCCATAATACATTATTAAATATACTGCCCCCCATAAAACATTAGTAAATATACTGCCCCCCATTATTAAATATACTGCCCCCCATAATACATTATTAAATATACTGCCCCCCATTATTAAATATACTGTCCCCCATAATAAATTATTAAATATACTGCCCCCATAATAAATTATTAAATATACTGCCCCCATAATACATTATTAAATATACTGTCCCCCATAATAAATTATTAAATATACTGCCCCCCATAATACATTATTAAATATACTGCCCCCAATAATATATTTTTAAATATATTGCCCCCAAAATACATTATTAAATATACTGTCCCCCATAATACATTATTAAATAAACTGCCCCCCATAATACATTATTAAATATACTGTCCCCCATAATAAATTATTAAATATACTTCCCCCCATATTACATTATTAAATATACTGCCCCCAATAATATATTTTTAAATATATTGCCCCCAAAATACATTATTAAATATACTGTCCCCCATAATACATTATTAAATATACTGCCCCCCATAATACATTATTAAATATACTGTCCCCATAAGAAATTATTAAATATACTGTCCCCCATAATAAATTATTAAATATACTGTCCCCCATAATAAATTATTAAATATACTGCCCCCATAATACATTATTAAATATACTGCCCCCCATAATAAATTATTAAATTTACTGCCCCCATAATAAATTATTAAATATACTGCCCCCATAATACATTATTAAATATACTGTCCCACATAATACATTATTAAATATACTGTCCCCCATAATACATTATTAAATATACTGTCCCCATAATACATTATTAAATATACTGCCCCCCATAATACATTATTAAATATACTGTCCCCCATAATACATTATTAAATATACTGCCCCCATAATACATTATTAAATATACTGCCCCCATAATTAATTATTAAATATTCTGCCCCCATAATAAATTATTAAATATACTGCCCCCATAATTAATTATTAAATATACTGCCCCCATAATACATTATTAAATATACTGCCCCCCATTATTAAATATACTGCCCCCCATAATACATTATTAAATATACTGCCCCCCATTATTAAATATACTGTCCCCCATAATAAATTATTAAATATACTGCCCCCCATTATTAAATATACTGCCCCCATAATAAATTATTAAATATACTGCCCCCATTAATAAATTATTGAATATACTGTCCCCATAATAAATTATTAAATATACTGTCCCCATAATACATTATTAAATATACTGCCCCCCATAATAAATTATTAAATATACTGTCCCCATAATACATTATTAAATATACTGCCCCCATAATTAATTATTAAATATACTGCCCCCATAATACATTATTAAATATACTGCCCCCATAATAAATTATTGAATATACTGTCCCCATAATAAATTATTAAATATACTGTCCCCATAATACATTATTAAATATACTGCCCCCCATAAAACATTATTAAATATACTGCCCCCCATTATTAAATATACTGCCCCCCATAATACATTATTAAATATACTGCCCCCCATTATTAAATATACTGTCCCCCATAATAAATTATTAAATATACTGCCCCCATAATAAATTATTAAATATACTGCCCCCATAATAAATTATTGAATATAATGTCCCCATAATAAATTATTAAATATACTGTCCCCATAATACATTATTAAATATACTGTCCCCATAATAAATTATTAAATATACTGCCCCCCATTATTAAATATACTGCCCCCATAATACATTATTAAATATACTGCCCCCATAATACATTATTAAATATACTGTCCCCATAATTAATTATTAAATATACTGCCCCCATAATACATTATTAAATATACTGCCCCCATAATTAATTATTAAATATACTGCCCCCATAATACATTATTAAATATACTGCCCCCATAATAAATTATTGAATATACTGTCCCCATAATAAATTATTAAATATACTGTCCCCATAATACATTATTAAATATACTGCCCCCCATAATACATTATCAAATATACTGCCCCCAATAATATATTATTAAATATATTGCCCCCAAAATACATTATTAAATATACTGTCCCCCATAATACATTATTAAATATACTGCCCCCATAATACATTATTAAATATACTGTCCCCATAATTAATTATTAAATATACTGCCCCCATAATACATTATTAAATATACTGCCCCCATAATAAATTATTGAATATACTGTCCCCATAATAAATTATTAAATATACTGTCCCCATAATACATTATTAAATATACTGCCCCCCATAAAACATTATTAAATATACTGCCCCCCATTATTAAATATACTACCCCCCATAATACATTATTAAATATACTGCCCCCCATAATACATTATCAAATATACTGCCCCCAATAATATATTATTAAATATATTGCCCCCAAAATACATTATTAAATATACTGTCCCCCATAATACATTATTAAATATACTGCCCCCCATAATACATTATCAAATATACTGCCCCCAATAATATATTATTAAATATATTGCCCCCAAAATACATTATTAAATATACTGTCCCCCATAATACATTATTAAATATACTGCCCCCATAATACATTATTAAATATACTGCCCCCATAATAAATTATTGAATATACTGTCCCCATAATAAATTATTAAATATACTGTCCCCATAATACATTATTAAATATACTGCCCCCCATAAAACATTATTAAATATACTGCCCCCCATTATTAAATATACTGCCCCCCATAATACATTATTAAATATACTGCCCCCCATTATTAAATATACTGTCCCCCATAATAAATTATTAAATATACTGCCCCCATAATAAATTATTAAATATACTGCCCCCATAATAAATTATTGAATATAATGTCCCCATAATAAATTATTAAATATACTGTCCCCATAATACATTATTAAATATACTGTCCCCATAATAAATTATTAAATATACTGCCCCCCATTATTAAATATACTGCCCCCCATAATAAATTATTAAATATACTGCCCCCCATAATACATTATTAAATATACTGCCCCCATAATTAATTATTAAATATACTGCCCCCATAATACATTATTAAATATACTGCCCCCATAATTAATTATTAAATATACTGCCCCCATAATACATTATTAAATATACTGCCCCCATAATAAATTATTGAATATACTGTCCCCATAATAAATTATTAAATATACTGTCCCCATAATACATTATTAAATATACTGCCCCCATAATAAATTATTGAATATACTGTCCCCATAATAAATTATTAAATATACTGTCCCCATAATACATTATTAAATATACTGCCCCCCATAAAACATTATTAAATATACTGCCCCCCATTATTAAATATACTGCCCCCCATAATACATTATTAAATATACTGCCCCCCATTATTAAATATACTGTCCCCCATAATAAATTATTAAATATACTGCCCCCATAATAAATTATTAAATATACTGCCCCCATAATACATTATTAAATATACTGTCCCCCATAATAAATTATTAAATATACTGCCCCCCATAATACATTATCAAATATACTGCCCCCAATAATATATTATTAAATATATTGCCCCCAAAATACATTATTAAATATACTGTCCCCCATAATACATTATTAAATATACTGCCCCCATAATAAATTATTAAATATACTGCCCCCATAATTAATTATTAAATATTCTGCCCCCATAATACATTATTAAATATACTGCCCCCATAATTAATTATTAAATATACTGCCCCCATAATACATTATTAAATATACTGCCCCCATAATAAATTATTGAATATACTGTCCCCATAATAAATTATTAAATATACTGTCCCCATAGTACATTATTAAATATACTGCCCCCCATAATACATTATTAAATATACTGCCCCCATAATTAATTATTAAATATACTGCCCCCATAATACATTATTAAATATACTGCCCCCATAATTAATTATTAAATATACTGCCCCCATAATACATTATTAAATATACTGCCCCCATAATAAATTATTGAATATACTGTCCCCATAATAAATTATTAAATATACTGTCCCCATAATACATTATTAAATATACTGCCCCCCATAAAACATTATTAAATATACTGCCCCCCATTATTAAATATACTGCCCCCCATAATACATTATTAAATATACTGCCCCCCATTATTAAATATACTGTCCCCCATAATAAATTATTAAATATACTTCCCCCATAATAAATTATTAAATATACTGCCCCCATAATAAATTATTGAATATAATGTCCCCATAATAAATTATTAAATATACTGTCCCCATAATACATTATTAAATATACTGTCCCCATAATAAATTATTAAATATACTGCCCCCCATTATTAAATATACTGCCCCCCATAATACATTATTAAATATACTGCCCCCATAATACATTATTAAATATACTGTCCCCATAATTAATTATTAAATATACTGCCCCCATAATACATTATTAAATATACTGCCCCCATAATTAATTATTAAATATACTGCCCCCATAATACATTATTAAATATACTGCCCCCATAATAAATTATTGAATATACTGTCCCCATAATAAATTATTAAATATACTGTCCCCATAATACATTATTAAATATACTGCCCCCCATAAAACATTATTAAATATACTGCCCCCCATTATTAAATATACTGCCCCCCATAATACATTATTAAATATACTGCCCCCATAATACATTATTAAATATACTGCCCCCATAATAAATTATTGAATATAATGTCCCCATAATAAATTATTAAATATACTGTCCCCATAATACATTATTAAATATACTGTCCCCATAATAAATTATTAAATATACTGCCCCCCATTATTAAATATACTGCCCCCCATAATACATTATTAAATATACTGCCCCCATAATACATTATTAAATATACTGCCCCCATAATTAATTATTAAATATACTGCCCCCATAATACATTATTAAATATACTGCCCCCATAATAAATTATTGAATATACTGTCCCCATAATAAATTATTAAATATACTGTCCCCATAATACATTATTAAATATACTGCCCCCCATAATACATTATCAAATATACTGCCCCCAATAATATATTATTAAATATATTGCCCCCAAAATACATTATTAAATATACTGTCCCCCATAATACATTATTAAATATACTGCCCCCATAATACATTATTAAATATACTGTCCCCATAATTAATTATTAAATATACTGCCCCCATAATACATTATTAAATATACTGCCCCCATAATAAATTATTGAATATACTGTCCCCATAATAAATTATTAAATATACTGTCCCCATAATACATTATTAAATATACTGCCCCCCATAAAACATTATTAAATATACTGCCCCCCATTATTAAATATACTGCCCCCCATAATACATTATTAAATATACTGCCCCCCATTATTAAATATACTGTCCCCCATAATAAATTATTAAATATACTGCCCCCATAATAAATTATTAAATATACTGCCCCCATAATAAATTATTGAATATAATGTCCCCATAATAAATTATTAAATATACTGTCCCCATAATACATTATTAAATATACTGTCCCCATAATAAATTATTAAATATACTGCCCCCCATTATTAAATATACTGCCCCCCATAATACATTATTAAATATACTGCCCCCATAATACATTATTAAATATACTGTCCCCATAATTAATTATTAAATATACTGCCCCCATAATACATTATTAAATATACTGCCCCCATAATTAATTATTAAATATACTGCCCCCATAATACATTATTAAATATACTGCCCCCATAATAAATTATTGAATATACTGTCCCCATAATAAATTATTAAATATACTGTCCCCATAATACATTATTAAATATACTGCCCCCCATAAAACATTATTAAATATACTGCCCCCCATTATTAAATATACTGCCCCCCATAATACATTATTAAATATACTGCCCCCCATTATTAAATATACTGTCCCCCATAATAAATTATTAAATATACTTCCCCCATAATAAATTATTAAATATACTGCCCCCATAATAAATTATTGAATATAATGTCCCCATAATAAATTATTAAATATACTGTCCCCATAATACATTATTAAATATACTGTCCCCATAATAAATTATTAAATATACTGCCCCCCATTATTAAATATACTGCCCCCCATAATACATTATTAAATATACTGCCCCCATAATACATTATTAAATATACTGTCCCCATAATTAATTATTAAATATACTGCCCCCATAATACATTATTAAATATACTGCCCCCATAATTAATTATTAAATATACTGCCCCCATAATACATTATTAAATATACTGCCCCCATAATAAATTATTGAATATACTGTCCCCATAATAAATTATTAAATATACTGTCCCCATAATACATTATTAAATATACTGCCCCCCATAAAACATTATTAAATATACTGCCCCCCATTATTAAATATACTGCCCCCCATAATACATTATTAAATATACTGCCCCCCATTATTAAATATACTGTCCCCCATAATAAATTATTAAATATACTGCCCCCATAATAAATTATTAAATATACTGCCCCCCATAAAACATTATTAAATATACTGCCCCCATAATTAATTATTAAATATACTGCCCCCATAATACATTATTAAATATACTGCCCCCATAATTAATTATTAAATATACTGCCCCCATAATACATTATTAAATATACTGCCCCCATAATAAATTATTGAATATACTGTCCCCATAATAAATTATTAAATATACTGTCCCCATAATACATTATTAAATATACTGCCCCCCATAAAACATTATTAAATATACTGCCCCCCATTATTAAATATACTGCCCCCCATAATACATTATTAAATATACTGCCCCCCATTATTAAATATACTGTCCCCCATAATAAATTATTAAATATACTGCCCCCATAATAAATTATTAAATATACTGCCCCCATAATAAATTATTGAATATAATGTCCCCATAATAAATTATTAAATATACTGTCCCCATAATACATTATTAAATATACTGTCCCCATAATAAATTATTAAATATACTGCCCCCCATTATTAAATATACTGCCCCCCATAATACATTATTAAATATACTGCCCCCATAATACATTATTAAATATACTGTCCCCATAATTAATTATTAAATATACTGCCCCCATAATACATTATTAAATATACTGCCCCCATAATTAATTATTAAATATACTGCCCCCATAATACATTATTAAATATACTGTCCCCCATAATAAATTATTAAATATACTGCCCCCCATAATACATTATCAAATATACTGCCCCCAATAATATATTATTAAATATATTGCCCCCAAAATACATTATTAAATATACTGTCCCCCATAATACATTATTAAATATACTGCCCCCATAATAAATTATTAAATATACTGCCCCCATAATTAATTATTAAATATTCTGCCCCCATAATACATTATTAAATATACTGCCCCCATAATTAATTATTAAATATACTGTCCCCATAATACATTATTAAATATACTGCCCCCCATAAAACATTATTAAATATACTGCCCCCCATTATTAAATATACTGCCCCCCATAATACATTATTAAATATACTGCCCCCCATTATTAAATATACTGTCCCCCATAATAAATTATTAAATATACTGCCCCCCATTATTAAATATACTGCCCCCATAATAAATTATTAAATATACTGCCCCCCATAATAAATTATTAAATATACTGCCCCCATAATACATTATTAAATATACTGTCCCCCATAATAAATTATTAAATATACTGCCCCCCATAATACATTATTAAATATACTGCCCCCATAATTAATTATTAAATATACTGCCCCCATAATACATTATTAAATATACTGCCCCCATAATAAATTATTGAATATACTGTCCCCATAATAAATTATTAAATATACTGTCCCCATAATACATTATTAAATATACTGCCCCCCATAAAACATTAGTAAATATACTGCCCCCCATTATTAAATATACTGCCCCCCATAATACATTATTAAATATACTGCCCCCCATTATTAAATATACTGTCCCCCATAATAAATTATTAAATATACTGCCCCCATAATAAATTATTAAATATACTGCCCCCATAATACATTATTAAATACACTGTCCCCCATAATAAATTATTAAATATACTGCCCCCCATAATTCATTATTAAATATACTGCCCCCAATAATATATTTTTAAATATATTGCCCCCAAAATACATTATTAAATATACTGTCCCCCATAATACATTATTAAATATACTGCCCCCCATAATACATTATTAAATATACTGTCCCCCATAATAAATTATTAAATATACTTCCCCCCATATTACATTATTAAATATACTGCCCCCAATAATATATTTTTAAATATATTGCCCCCAAAATACATTATTAAATATACTGTCCCCCATAATACATTATTAAATATACTGCCCCCCATAATACATTATTAAATATACTGTCCCCATAATAAATTATTAAATATACTGTCCCCCATAATAAATTATTAAATATACTGTCCCCCATAATAAATTATTAAATATACTGCCCCCATAATACATTATTAAATATACTGCCCCCCATAATAAATTATTAAATTTACTGCCCCCATAATAAATTATTAAATATACTGCCCCCATAATACATTATTAAATATACTGTCCCACATAATACATTATTAAATATACTGTCCCCCATAATACATTATTAAATATACTGTCCCCATAATACATTATTAAATATACTGCCCCCCATAATACATTATTAAATATACTGCCCCCATAATAAATTATTGAATATACTGTCCCCATAATAAATTATTAAATATACTGTCCCCATAATACATTATTAAATATACTGCCCCCCATAAAACATTATTAAATATACTGCCCCCCATTATTAAATATACTGCCCCCCATAATACATTATTAAATATACTGCCCCCCATTATTAAATATACTGTCCCCCATAATAAATTATTAAATATACTGCCCCCATAATAAATTATTAAATATACTGCCCCCATAATAAATTATTGAATATAATGTCCCCATAATAAATTATTAAATATACTGTCCCCATAATACATTATTAAATATACTGTCCCCATAATAAATTATTAAATATACTGCCCCCCATTATTAAATATACTGCCCCCCATAATACATTATTAAATATACTGCCCCCATAATACATTATTAAATATACTGTCCCCATAATTAATTATTAAATATACTGCCCCCATAATACATTATTAAATATACTGCCCCCATAATTAATTATTAAATATACTGCCCCCATAATACATTATTAAATATACTGCCCCCATAATAAATTATTGAATATACTGTCCCCATAATAAATTATTAAATATACTGTCCCCATAATACATTATTAAATATACTGCCCCCCATAAAACATTATTAAATATACTGCCCCCCATTATTAAATATACTGCCCCCCATAATACATTATTAAATATACTGCCCCCCATTATTAAATATACTGTCCCCCATAATAAATTATTAAATATACTGCCCCCATAATAAATTATTAAATATACTGCCCCCCATAATACATTATTAAATATACTGCCCCCATAATTAATTATTAAATATACTGCCCCCATAATACATTATTAAATATACTGCCCCCATAATTAATTATTAAATATACTGCCCCCATAATACATTATTAAATATACTGCCCCCATAATAAATTATTGAATATACTGTCCCCATAATAAATTATTAAATATACTGTCCCCATAATACATTATTAAATATACTGCCCCCCATAAAACATTATTAAATATACTGCCCCCCATTATTAAATATACTGCCCCCCATAATACATTATTAAATATACTGCCCCCCATTATTAAATATACTGTCCCCCATAATAAATTATTAAATATACTGCCCCCATAATAAATTATTAAATATACTGCCCCCATAATACATTATTAAATATACTGTCCCCCATAATAAATTATTAAATATACTGCCCCCCATAATACATTATCAAATATACTGCCCCCAATAATATATTATTAAATATATTGCCCCCAAAATACATTATTAAATATACTGTCCCCCATAATACATTATTAAATATACTGCCCCCATAATACATTATTAAATATACTGTCCCCATAATTAATTATTAAATATACTGCCCCCATAATACATTATTAAATATACTGCCCCCATAATAAATTATTGAATATACTGTCCCCATAATAAATTATTAAATATACTGTCCCCATAATACATTATTAAATATACTGCCCCCCATAAAACATTATTAAATATACTGCCCCCCATTATTAAATATACTGCCCCCCATAATACATTATTAAATATACTGCCCCCCATTATTAAATATACTGTCCCCCATAATAAATTATTAAATATACTGCCCCCATAATAAATTATTAAATATACTGCCCCCATAATAAATTATTGAATATAATGTCCCCATAATAAATTATTAAATATACTGTCCCCATAATACATTATTAAATATACTGTCCCCATAATAAATTATTAAATATACTGCCCCCCATTATTAAATATACTGCCCCCCATAATACATTATTAAATATACTGCCCCCATAATACATTATTAAATATACTGTCCCCATAATTAATTATTAAATATACTGCCCCCATAATACATTATTAAATATACTGCCCCCATAATTAATTATTAAATATACTGCCCCCATAATACATTATTAAATATACTGCCCCCATAATAAATTATTGAATATACTGTCCCCATAATAAATTATTAAATATACTGTCCCCATAATACATTATTAAATATACTGCCCCCCATAAAACATTATTAAATATACTGCCCCCCATTATTAAATATACTGTCCCCCATAATAAATTATTAAATATACTGCCCCCATAATAAATTATTAAATATACTGCCCCCCATAATACATTATTAAATATACTGCCCCCATAATTAATTATTAAATATACTGCCCCCATAATACATTATTAAATATACTGCCCCCATAATTAATTATTAAATATACTGCCCCCATAATACATTATTAAATATACTGCCCCCATAATAAATTATTGAATATACTGTCCCCATAATAAATTATTAAATATACTGTCCCCCATAATAAATTATTAAATATACTGCCCCCCATAATACATTATTAAATATACTGCCCCCCATAAAACATTATTAAATATACTGCCCCCCATTATTAAATATACTGCCCCCCATAATACATTATTAAATATACTGCCCCCCATTATTAAATATACTGTCCCCCATAATAAATTATTAAATATACTGCCCCCATAATAAATTATTAAATATACTGCCCCCATAATACATTATTAAATATACTGTCCCCCATAATAAATTATTAAATATACTGCCCCCCATAATACATTATCAAATATACTGCCCCCAATAATATATTATTAAATATATTGCCCCCAAAATACATTATTAAATATACTGTCCCCCATAATACATTATTAAATATACTGCCCCCATAATACATTATTAAAGATACTGTCCCCATAATTAATTATTAAATATACTGCCCCCATAATACATTATTAAATATACTGCCCCCATAATAAATTATTGAATATACTGTCCCCATAATAAATTATTAAATATACTGTCCCCATAATACATTATTAAATATACTGCCCCCCATAAAACATTATTAAATATACTGCCCCCCATTATTAAATATACTGCCCCCCATAATACATTATTAAATATACTGCCCCCCATTATTAAATATACTGTCCCCCATAATAAATTATTAAATATACTGCCCCCATAATAAATTATTAAATATACTGCCCCCATAATAAATTATTGAATATAATGTCCCCATAATAAATTATTAAATATACTGTCCCCATAATACATTATTAAATATACTGTCCCCATAATAAATTATTAAATATACTGCCCCCCATTATTAAATATACTGCCCCCCATAATAAATTATTAAATATACTGCCCCCCATAATACATTATTAAATATACTGCCCCCATAATTAATTATTAAATATACTGCCCCCATAATACATTATTAAATATACTGCCCCCATAATAAATTATTGAATATACTGTCCCCATAATAAATTATTAAATATACTGTCCCCATAATACATTATTAAATATACTGCCCCCCATAAAACATTATTAAATATACTGCCCCCCATTATTAAATATACTGCCCCCCATAATACATTATTAAATATACTGCCCCCCATAATACATTATCAAATATACTGCCCCCAATAATATATTATTAAATATATTGCCCCCAAAATACATTATTAAATATACTGTTCCCCATAATACATTATTAAATATACTGCCCCCATAATACATTATTAAATATACTGTCCCCATAATTAATTATTAAATATACTGCCCCCATAATACATTATTAAATATACTGCCCCCATAATAAATTATTGAATATACTGTCCCCATAATAAATTATTAAATATACTGTCCCCATAATACATTATTAAATATACTGCCCCCCATAAAACATTATTAAATATACTGCCCCCCATTATTAAATATACTGCCCCCCATAATACATTATTAAATATACTGCCCCCCATTATTAAATATACTGTCCCCCATAATAAATTATTAAATATACTGCCCCCATAATAAATTATTAAATATACTGCCCCCATAATAAATTATTGAATATAATGTCCCCATAATAAATTATTAAATATACTGTCCCCATAATACATTATTAAATATACTGTCCCCATAATAAATTATTAAATATACTGCCCCCCATTATTAAATATACTGCCCCCCATAATACATTATTAAATATACTGCCCCCATAATACATTATTAAATATACTGCCCCCATAATTAATTATTAAATATACTGCCCCCATAATACATTATTAAATATACTGCCCCCATAATAAATTATTGAATATACTGTCCCCATAATAAATTATTAAATATACTGTCCCCATAATACATTATTAAATATACTGCCCCCCATAATACATTATCAAATATACTGCCCCCAATAATATATTATTAAATATATTGCCCCCAAAATACATTATTAAATATACTGTCCCCCATAATACATTATTAAATATACTGCCCCCATAATACATTATTAAATATACTGTCCCCATAATTAATTATTAAATATACTGCCCCCATAATACATTATTAAATATACTGCCCCCATAATAAATTATTGAATATACTGTCCCCATAATAAATTATTAAATATACTGTCCCCATAATACATTATTAAATATACTGCCCCCCATAAAACATTATTAAATATACTGCCCCCCATTATTAAATATACTGCCCCCCATAATACATTATTAAATATACTGCCCCCCATTATTAAATATACTGTCCCCCATAATAAATTATTAAATATACTGCCCCCATAATAAATTATTAAATATACTGCCCCCATAATAAATTATTGAATATAATGTCCCCATAATAAATTATTAAATATACTGTCCCCATAATACATTATTAAATATACTGTCCCCATAATAAATTATTAAATATACTGCCCCCCATTATTAAATATACTGCCCCCCATAATACATTATTAAATATACTGCCCCCATAATACATTATTAAATATACTGTCCCCATAATTAATTATTAAATATACTGCCCCCATAATACATTATTAAATATACTGCCCCCATAATTAATTATTAAATATACTGCCCCCATAATACATTATTAAATATACTGCCCCCATAATAAATTATTGAATATACTGTCCCCATAATAAATTATTAAATATACTGTCCCCATAATACATTATTAAATATACTGCCCCCCATAAAACATTATTAAATATACTGCCCCCCATTATTAAATATACTGCCCCCCATAATACATTATTAAATATACTGCCCCCCATTATTAAATATACTGTCCCCCATAATAAATTATTAAATATACTTCCCCCATAATAAATTATTAAATATACTGCCCCCATAATAAATTATTGAATATAATGTCCCCATAATAAATTATTAAATATACTGTCCCCATAATACATTATTAAATATACTGTCCCCATAATAAATTATTAAATATACTGCCCCCCATTATTAAATATACTGCCCCCCATAATACATTATTAAATATACTGCCCCCATAATACATTATTAAATATACTGTCCCCATAATTAATTATTAAATATACTGCCCCCATAATACATTATTAAATATACTGCCCCCATAATTAATTATTAAATATACTGCCCCCATAATACATTATTAAATATACTGCCCCCATAATAAATTATTGAATATACTGTCCCCATAATAAATTATTAAATATACTGTCCCCATAATACATTATTAAATATACTGCCCCCCATAAAACATTATTAAATATACTGCCCCCCATTATTAAATATACTGCCCCCCATAATACATTATTAAATATACTGCCCCCCATTATTAAATATACTGTCCCCCATAATAAATTATTAAATATACTGCCCCCATAATAAATTATTAAATATACTGCCCCCCATAAAACATTATTAAATATACTGCCCCCATAATTAATTATTAAATATACTGCCCCCATAATACATTATTAAATATACTGCCCCCATAATTAATTATTAAATATACTGCCCCCATAATACATTATTAAATATACTGCCCCCATAATAAATTATTGAATATACTGTCCCCATAATAAATTATTAAATATACTGTCCCCATAATACATTATTAAATATACTGCCCCCCATAAAACATTATTAAATATACTGCCCCCCATTATTAAATATACTGCCCCCCATAATACATTATTAAATATACTGCCCCCCATTATTAAATATACTGTCCCCCATAATAAATTATTAAATATACTGCCCCCATAATAAATTATTAAATATACTGCCCCCATAATAAATTATTGAATATAATGTCCCCATAATAAATTATTAAATATACTGTCCCCATAATACATTATTAAATATACTGTCCCCATAATAAATTATTAAATATACTGCCCCCCATTATTAAATATACTGCCCCCCATAATACATTATTAAATATACTGCCCCCATAATACATTATTAAATATACTGTCCCCATAATTAATTATTAAATATACTGCCCCCATAATACATTATTAAATATACTGCCCCCATAATTAATTATTAAATATACTGCCCCCATAATACATTATTAAATATACTGTCCCCCATAATAAATTATTAAATATACTGCCCCCCATAATACATTATCAAATATACTGCCCCCAATAATATATTATTAAATATATTGCCCCCAAAATACATTATTAAATATACTGTCCCCCATAATACATTATTAAATATACTGCCCCCATAATAAATTATTAAATATACTGCCCCCATAATTAATTATTAAATATTCTGCCCCCATAATACATTATTAAATATACTGCCCCCATAATTAATTATTAAATATACTGTCCCCATAATACATTATTAAATATACTGCCCCCCATAAAACATTATTAAATATACTGCCCCCCATTATTAAATATACTGCCCCCCATAATACATTATTAAATATACTGCCCCCCATTATTAAATATACTGTCCCCCATAATAAATTATTAAATATACTGCCCCCCATTATTAAATATACTGCCCCCATAATAAATTATTAAATATACTGCCCCCCATAATAAATTATTAAATATACTGCCCCCATAATACATTATTAAATATACTGTCCCCCATAATAAATTATTAAATATACTGCCCCCCATAATACATTATTAAATATACTGCCCCCATAATTAATTATTAAATATACTGCCCCCATAATACATTATTAAATATACTGCCCCCATAATAAATTATTGAATATACTGTCCCCATAATAAATTATTAAATATACTGTCCCCATAATACATTATTAAATATACTGCCCCCCATAAAACATTAGTAAATATACTGCCCCCCATTATTAAATATACTGCCCCCCATAATACATTATTAAATATACTGCCCCCCATTATTAAATATACTGTCCCCCATAATAAATTATTAAATATACTGCCCCCATAATAAATTATTAAATATACTGCCCCCATAATACATTATTAAATATACTGTCCCCCATAATAAATTATTAAATATACTGCCCCCCATAATTCATTATTAAATATACTGCCCCCAATAATATATTTTTAAATATATTGCCCCCAAAATACATTATTAAATATACTGTCCCCCATAATACATTATTAAATATACTGCCCCCCATAATACATTATTAAATATACTGTCCCCCATAATAAATTATTAAATATACTTCCCCCCATATTACATTATTAAATATACTGCCCCCAATAATATATTTTTAAATATATTGCCCCCAAAATACATTATTAAATATACTGTCCCCCATAATACATTATTAAATATACTGCCCCCCATAATACATTATTAAATATACTGTCCCCATAATAAATTATTAAATATACTGTCCCCCATAATAAATTATTAAATATACTGTCCCCCATAATAAATTATTAAATATACTGCCCCCATAATACATTATTAAATATACTGCCCCCCATAATAAATTATTAAATTTACTGCCCCCATAATAAATTATTAAATATACTGCCCCCATAATACATTATTAAATATACTGTCCCACATAATACATTATTAAATATACTGTCCCCCATAATACATTATTAAATATACTGTCCCCATAATACATTATTAAATATACTGCCCCCCATAATACATTATTAAATATACTGCCCCCATAATAAATTATTGAATATACTGTCCCCATAATAAATTATTAAATATACTGTCCCCATAATACATTATTAAATATACTGCCCCCCATAAAACATTATTAAATATACTGCCCCCCATTATTAAATATACTGCCCCCCATAATACATTATTAAATATACTGCCCCCCATTATTAAATATACTGTCCCCCATAATAAATTATTAAATATACTGCCCCCATAATAAATTATTAAATATACTGCCCCCATAATAAATTATTGAATATAATGTCCCCATAATAAATTATTAAATATACTGTCCCCATAATACATTATTAAATATACTGTCCCCATAATAAATTATTAAATATACTGCCCCCCATTATTAAATATACTGCCCCCCATAATACATTATTAAATATACTGCCCCCATAATACATTATTAAATATACTGTCCCCATAATTAATTATTAAATATACTGCCCCCATAATACATTATTAAATATACTGCCCCCATAATTAATTATTAAATATACTGCCCCCATAATACATTATTAAATATACTGCCCCCATAATAAATTATTGAATATACTGTCCCCATAATAAATTATTAAATATACTGTCCCCATAATACATTATTAAATATACTGCCCCCCATAAAACATTATTAAATATACTGCCCCCCATTATTAAATATACTGCCCCCCATAATACATTATTAAATATACTGCCCCCCATTATTAAATATACTGTCCCCCATAATAAATTATTAAATATACTGCCCCCATAATAAATTATTAAATATACTGCCCCCCATAATACATTATTAAATATACTGCCCCCATAATTAATTATTAAATATACTGCCCCCATAATACATTATTAAATATACTGCCCCCATAATTAATTATTAAATATACTGCCCCCATAATACATTATTAAATATACTGCCCCCATAATAAATTATTGAATATACTGTCCCCATAATAAATTATTAAATATACTGTCCCCATAATACATTATTAAATATACTGCCCCCCATAAAACATTATTAAATATACTGCCCCCCATTATTAAATATACTGCCCCCCATAATACATTATTAAATATACTGCCCCCCATTATTAAATATACTGTCCCCCATAATAAATTATTAAATATACTGCCCCCATAATAAATTATTAAATATACTGCCCCCATAATACATTATTAAATATACTGTCCCCCATAATAAATTATTAAATATACTGCCCCCCATAATACATTATCAAATATACTGCCCCCAATAATATATTATTAAATATATTGCCCCCAAAATACATTATTAAATATACTGTCCCCCATAATACATTATTAAATATACTGCCCCCATAATACATTATTAAATATACTGTCCCCATAATTAATTATTAAATATACTGCCCCCATAATACATTATTAAATATACTGCCCCCATAATAAATTATTGAATATACTGTCCCCATAATAAATTATTAAATATACTGTCCCCATAATACATTATTAAATATACTGCCCCCCATAAAACATTATTAAATATACTGCCCCCCATTATTAAATATACTGCCCCCCATAATACATTATTAAATATACTGCCCCCCATTATTAAATATACTGTCCCCCATAATAAATTATTAAATATACTGCCCCCATAATAAATTATTAAATATACTGCCCCCATAATAAATTATTGAATATAATGTCCCCATAATAAATTATTAAATATACTGTCCCCATAATACATTATTAAATATACTGTCCCCATAATAAATTATTAAATATACTGCCCCCCATTATTAAATATACTGCCCCCCATAATACATTATTAAATATACTGCCCCCATAATACATTATTAAATATACTGTCCCCATAATTAATTATTAAATATACTGCCCCCATAATACATTATTAAATATACTGCCCCCATAATTAATTATTAAATATACTGCCCCCATAATACATTATTAAATATACTGCCCCCATAATAAATTATTGAATATACTGTCCCCATAATAAATTATTAAATATACTGTCCCCATAATACATTATTAAATATACTGCCCCCCATAAAACATTATTAAATATACTGCCCCCCATTATTAAATATACTGTCCCCCATAATAAATTATTAAATATACTGCCCCCATAATAAATTATTAAATATACTGCCCCCCATAATACATTATTAAATATACTGCCCCCATAATTAATTATTAAATATACTGCCCCCATAATACATTATTAAATATACTGCCCCCATAATTAATTATTAAATATACTGCCCCCATAATACATTATTAAATATACTGCCCCCATAATAAATTATTGAATATACTGTCCCCATAATAAATTATTAAATATACTGTCCCCCATAATAAATTATTAAATATACTGCCCCCCATAATACATTATTAAATATACTGCCCCCCATAAAACATTATTAAATATACTGCCCCCCATTATTAAATATACTGCCCCCCATAATACATTATTAAATATACTGCCCCCCATTATTAAATATACTGTCCCCCATAATAAATTATTAAATATACTGCCCCCATAATAAATTATTAAATATACTGCCCCCATAATACATTATTAAATATACTGTCCCCCATAATAAATTATTAAATATACTGCCCCCCATAATACATTATCAAATATACTGCCCCCAATAATATATTATTAAATATATTGCCCCCAAAATACATTATTAAATATACTGTCCCCCATAATACATTATTAAATATACTGCCCCCATAATACATTATTAAAGATACTGTCCCCATAATTAATTATTAAATATACTGCCCCCATAATACATTATTAAATATACTGCCCCCATAATAAATTATTGAATATACTGTCCCCATAATAAATTATTAAATATACTGTCCCCATAATACATTATTAAATATACTGCCCCCCATAAAACATTATTAAATATACTGCCCCCCATTATTAAATATACTGCCCCCCATAATACATTATTAAATATACTGCCCCCCATTATTAAATATACTGTCCCCCATAATAAATTATTAAATATACTGCCCCCATAATAAATTATTAAATATACTGCCCCCATAATAAATTATTGAATATAATGTCCCCATAATAAATTATTAAATATACTGTCCCCATAATACATTATTAAATATACTGTCCCCATAATAAATTATTAAATATACTGCCCCCCATTATTAAATATACTGCCCCCCATAATAAATTATTAAATATACTGCCCCCCATAATACATTATTAAATATACTGCCCCCATAATTAATTATTAAATATACTGCCCCCATAATACATTATTAAATATACTGCCCCCATAATAAATTATTGAATATACTGTCCCCATAATAAATTATTAAATATACTGTCCCCATAATACATTATTAAATATACTGCCCCCATAATAAATTATTGAATATACTGTCCCCATAATAAATTATTAAATATACTGTCCCCATAATACATTATTAAATATACTGCCCCCCATAAAACATTATTAAATATACTGCCCCCCATTATTAAATATACTGCCCCCCATAATACATTATTAAATATACTGCCCCCCATTATTAAATATACTGTCCCCCATAATAAATTATTAAATATACTGCCCCCATAATAAATTATTAAATATACTGCCCCCATAATACATTATTAAATATACTGTCCCCCATAATAAATTATTAAATATACTGCCCCCCATAATACATTATCAAATATACTGCCCCCAATAATATATTATTAAATATATTGCCCCCAAAATACATTATTAAATATACTGTCCCCCATAATACATTATTAAATATACTGCCCCCATAATAAATTATTAAATATACTGCCCCCATAATAAATTATTGAATATAATGTCCCCATAATAAATTATTAAATATACTGTCCCCATAATACATTATTAAATATACTGTCCCCATAATAAATTATTAAATATACTGCCCCCCATTATTAAATATACTGCCCCCCATAATACATTATTAAATATACTGCCCCCATAATTAATTATTAAATATACTGCCCCCATAATACATTATTAAATATACTGCCCCCATAATAAATTATTGAATATACTGTCCCCATAATAAATTATTAAATATACTGTCCCCATAGTACATTATTAAATATACTGCCCCCCATAAAACATTATTAAATATACTGCCCCCCATTATTAAATATACTGCCCCCCATAATACATTATTAAATATACTGCCCCCATAATTAATTATTAAATATACTGCCCCCATAATACATTATTAAATATACTGCCCCCATAATAAATTATTGAATATACTGTCCCCATAATAAATTATTAAATATACTGTCCCCATAGTACATTATTAAATATACTGCCCCCCATAATAAATTATTAAATATACTGCCCCCCATAATAAATTTTTAAATATACTGCCCCCCATAATAAATTATTAAATATACTGCCCCCATAATACATTATTAAATATAATGTCCCCCATAATAAATTATTAAATATACTGCCCCCCATTATTAAATATACTGCCCCCCATAATACATTATTAAATATACTGCCCCCCATTATTAAATATACTGTCCCCCATAATAAATTATTAAATATACTGCCCCCCATTATTAAATATACTGCCCCCATAATAAATTATTAAATATACTGCCCCCATTAATAAATTATTGAATATACTGTCCCCATAATACATTATTAAATATACTGCCCCCATAATAAATTATTGAATATACTGTCCCCATAATAAATTATTAAATATACTGTCCCCATAATACATTATTAAATATACTGCCCCCCATAATAAATTATTAAATATACTGTCCCCATAATACATTATTAAATATACTGCCCCCATAATTAATTATTAAATATACTGCCCCCATAATACATTATTAAATATACTGCCCCCATAATAAATTATTGAATATACTGTCCCCATAATAAATTATTAAATATACTGTCCCCATAATACATTATTAAATATACTGCCCCCCATAAAACATTATTAAATATACTGCCCCCCATTATTAAATATACTGCCCCCCATAATACATTATTAAATATACTGCCCCCCATTATTAAATATACTGTCCCCCATAATAAATTATTAAATATACTGCCCCCATAATAAATTATTAAATATACTGCCCCCATAATAAATTATTGAATATAATGTCCCCATAATAAATTATTAAATATACTGTCCCCATAATACATTATTAAATATACTGTCCCCATAATAAATTATTAAATATACTGCCCCCCATTATTAAATATACTGCCCCCCATAATACATTATTAAATATACTGCCCCCATAATACATTATTAAATATACTGTCCCCATAATTAATTATTAAATATACTGCCCCCATAATACATTATTAAATATACTGCCCCCATAATTAATTATTAAATATACTGCCCCCATAATACATTATTAAATATACTGCCCCCATAATAAATTATTGAATATACTGTCCCCATAATAAATTATTAAATATACTGTCCCCATAATACATTATTAAATATACTGCCCCCCCATAAAACATTATTAAATATACTGCCCCCCATTATTAAATATACTGCCCCCCATAATACATTATTAAATATACTGCCCCCCATTATTAAATATACTGTCCCCCATAATAAATTATTAAATATACTGCCCCCATAATAAATTATTAAATATACTGCCCCCATAATACATTATTAAATATACTGTCCCCCATAATAAATTATTAAATATACTGCCCCCCATAATACATTATCAAATATACTGCCCCCAATAATATATTATTAAATATATTGCCCCCGAAATACATTATTAAATATACTGTCCCCCATAATACATTATTAAATATACTGCCCCCATAATACATTATTAAATATACTGTCCCCATAATTAATTATTAAATATACTGCCCCCATAATACATTATTAAATATACTGCCCCCATAATAAATTATTGAATATACTGTCCCCATAATAAATTATTAAATATACTGTCCCCATAATACATTATTAAATATACTGCCCCCCATAAAACATTATTAAATATACTGCCCCCCATTATTAAATATACTGCCCCCCATAATACATTATTAAATATACTGCCCCCCATTATTAAATATACTGTCCCCCATAATAAATTATTAAATATACTGCCCCCATAATAAATTATTAAATATACTGCCCCCATAATAAATTATTGAATATAATGTCCCCATAATAAATTATTAAATATACTGTCCCCATAATACATTATTAAATATACTGTCCCCATAATAAATTATTAAATATACTGCCCCCCATTATTAAATATACTGCCCCCCATAATACATTATTAAATATACTGTCCCCATAATTAATTATTAAATATACTGCCCCCATAATACATTATTAAATATACTGCCCCCATAATTAATTATTAAATATACTGCCCCCATAATACATTATTAAATATACTGCCCCCATA
This sequence comes from Engystomops pustulosus, assembly GCF_040894005.1. Lineage (NCBI taxonomy): Eukaryota > Metazoa > Chordata > Amphibia > Anura > Leptodactylidae > Engystomops > Engystomops pustulosus. The sequence goes on from NW_027284963.1 coordinate 971,036, forward strand.
ATAAATTATTGAATATACTGTCCCCATAATAAATTATTAAATATACTGTCCCCATAATACATTATTAAATATACTGCCCCCCATAAAACATTATTAAATATACTGCCCCCCATTATTAAATATACTGCCCCCCATAATACATTATTAAATATACTGCCCCCCATTATTAAATATACTGTCCCCCATAATAAATTATTAAATATACTGCCCCCATAATAAATTATTAAATATACTGCCCCCCATAATACATTATTAAATATACTGCCCCCATAATTAATTATTAAATATACTGCCCCCATAATACATTATTAAATATACTGCCCCCATAATTAATTATTAAATATACTGCCCCCATAATACATTATTAAATATACTGCCCCCATAATAAATTATTGAATATACTGTCCCCATAATAAATTATTAAATATACTGTCCCCATAATACATTATTAAATATACTGCCCCCCATAAAACATTATTAAATATACTGCCCCCCATTATTAAATATACTGCCCCCCATAATACATTATTAAATATACTGCCCCCCATTATTAAATATACTGTCCCCCATAATAAATTATTAAATATACTGCCCCCATAATAAATTATTAAATATACTGCCCCCATAATAAATTATTGAATATAATGTCCCCATAATAAATTATTAAATATACTGTCCCCATAATACATTATTAAATATACTGTCCCCATAATAAATTATTAAATATACTGCCCCCCATTATTAAATATACTGCCCCCCATAATACATTATTAAATATACTGCCCCCATAATTAATTATTAAATATACTGCCCCCATAATACATTATTAAATATACTGCCCCCATAATAAATTATTGAATATACTGTCCCCATAATAAATTATTAAATATACTGTCCCCATAGTACATTATTAAATATACTGCCCCCCATAAAACATTATTAAATATACTGCCCCCCATTATTAAATATACTGCCCCCCATAATACATTATTAAATATACTGCCCCCATAATTAATTATTAAATATACTGCCCCCATAATACATTATTAAATATACTGCCCCCATAATAAATTATTGAATATACTGTCCCCATAATAAATTATTAAATATACTGTCCCCATAGTACATTATTAAATATACTGCCCCCCATAATAAATTATTAAATATACTGCCCCCCATAATAAATTTTTAAATATACTGCCCCCCATAATAAATTATTAAATATACTGCCCCCATAATACATTATTAAATATAATGTCCCCCATAATAAATTATTAAATATACTGCCCCCCATTATTAAATATACTGCCCCCCATAATACATTATTAAATATACTGCCCCCCATTATTAAATATACTGTCCCCCATAATAAATTATTAAATATACTGCCCCCCATTATTAAATATACTGCCCCCATAATAAATTATTAAATATACTGCCCCCATTAATAAATTATTGAATATACTGTCCCCATAATACATTATTAAATATACTGCCCCCATAATAAATTATTGAATATACTGTCCCCATAATAAATTATTAAATATACTGTCCCCATAATACATTATTAAATATACTGCCCCCCATAATAAATTATTAAATATACTGTCCCCATAATACATTATTAAATATACTGCCCCCATAATTAATTATTAAATATACTGCCCCCATAATACATTATTAAATATACTGCCCCCATAATAAATTATTGAATATACTGTCCCCATAATAAATTATTAAATATACTGTCCCCATAATACATTATTAAATATACTGCCCCCCATAAAACATTATTAAATATACTGCCCCCCATTATTAAATATACTGCCCCCCATAATACATTATTAAATATACTGCCCCCCATTATTAAATATACTGTCCCCCATAATAAATTATTAAATATACTGCCCCCATAATAAATTATTAAATATACTGCCCCCATAATAAATTATTGAATATAATGTCCCCATAATAAATTATTAAATATACTGTCCCCATAATACATTATTAAATATACTGTCCCCATAATAAATTATTAAATATACTGCCCCCCATTATTAAATATACTGCCCCCCATAATACATTATTAAATATACTGCCCCCATAATACATTATTAAATATACTGTCCCCATAATTAATTATTAAATATACTGCCCCCATAATACATTATTAAATATACTGCCCCCATAATTAATTATTAAATATACTGCCCCCATAATACATTATTAAATATACTGCCCCCATAATAAATTATTGAATATACTGTCCCCATAATAAATTATTAAATATACTGTCCCCATAATACATTATTAAATATACTGCCCCCCCATAAAACATTATTAAATATACTGCCCCCCATTATTAAATATACTGCCCCCCATAATACATTATTAAATATACTGCCCCCCATTATTAAATATACTGTCCCCCATAATAAATTATTAAATATACTGCCCCCATAATAAATTATTAAATATACTGCCCCCATAATACATTATTAAATATACTGTCCCCCATAATAAATTATTAAATATACTGCCCCCCATAATACATTATCAAATATACTGCCCCCAATAATATATTATTAAATATATTGCCCCCGAAATACATTATTAAATATACTGTCCCCCATAATACATTATTAAATATACTGCCCCCATAATACATTATTAAATATACTGTCCCCATAATTAATTATTAAATATACTGCCCCCATAATACATTATTAAATATACTGCCCCCATAATAAATTATTGAATATACTGTCCCCATAATAAATTATTAAATATACTGTCCCCATAATACATTATTAAATATACTGCCCCCCATAAAACATTATTAAATATACTGCCCCCCATTATTAAATATACTGCCCCCCATAATACATTATTAAATATACTGCCCCCCATTATTAAATATACTGTCCCCCATAATAAATTATTAAATATACTGCCCCCATAATAAATTATTAAATATACTGCCCCCATAATAAATTATTGAATATAATGTCCCCATAATAAATTATTAAATATACTGTCCCCATAATACATTATTAAATATACTGTCCCCATAATAAATTATTAAATATACTGCCCCCCATTATTAAATATACTGCCCCCCATAATAAATTATTAAATATACTGCCCCCCATAATACATTATTAAATATACTGCCCCCATAATTAATTATTAAATATACTGCCCCCATAATACATTATTAAATATACTGCCCCCATAATTAATTATTAAATATACTGCCCCCATAATACATTATTAAATATACTGCCCCCATAATAAATTATTGAATATACTGTCCCCATAATAAATTATTAAATATACTGTCCCCATAATACATTATTAAATATACTGCCCCCCATAAAACATTATTAAATATACTGCCCCCCATTATTAAATATACTGCCCCCCATAATACATTATTAAATATACTGCCCCCATAATAAATTATTGAATATACTGTCCCCATAATAAATTATTAAATATACTGTCCCCATAATACATTATTAAATATACTGCCCCCCATAAAACATTATTAAATATACTGCCCCCCATTATTAAATATACTGCCCCCCATAATACATTATTAAATATACTGCCCCCCATTATTAAATATACTGTCCCCCATAATAAATTATTAAATATACTGCCCCCATAATAAATTATTAAATATACTGCCCCCCATAATACATTATTAAATATACTGCCCCCATAATTAATTATTAAATATACTGCCCCCATAATACATTATTAAATATACTGCCCCCATAATTAATTATTAAATATACTGCCCCCATAATACATTATTAAATATACTGCCCCCATAATAAATTATTGAATATACTGTCCCCATAATAAATTATTAAATATACTGTCCCCATAATACATTATTAAATATACTGCCCCCCATAAAACATTATTAAATATACTGCCCCCCATTATTAAATATACTGCCCCCCATAATACATTATTAAATATACTGCCCCCCATTATTAAATATACTGTCCCCCATAATAAATTATTAAATATACTTCCCCCATAATAAATTATTAAATATACTGCCCCCATAATAAATTATTGAATATAATGTCCCCATAATAAATTATTAAATATACTGTCCCCATAATACATTATTAAATATACTGTCCCCATAATAAATTATTAAATATACTGCCCCCCATTATTAAATATACTGCCCCCCATAATACATTATTAAATATACTGCCCCCATAATACATTATTAAATATACTGTCCCCATAATTAATTATTAAATATACTGCCCCCATAATACATTATTAAATATACTGCCCCCATAATTAATTATTAAATATACTGCCCCCATAATACATTATTAAATATACTGCCCCCATAATAAATTATTGAATATACTGTCCCCATAATAAATTATTAAATATACTGTCCCCATAATACATTATTAAATATACTGCCCCCCATAAAACATTATTAAATATACTGCCCCCCATTATTAAATATACTGCCCCCCATAATACATTATTAAATATACTGCCCCCCATTATTAAATATACTGTCCCCCATAATAAATTATTAAATATACTGCCCCCATAATAAATTATTAAATATACTGCCCCCCATAATACATTATTAAATATACTGCCCCCATAATTAATTATTAAATATACTGCCCCCATAATACATTATTAAATATACTGCCCCCATAATTAATTATTAAATATACTGCCCCCATAATACATTATTAAATATACTGCCCCCATAATAAATTATTGAATATACTGTCCCCATAATAAATTATTAAATATACTGTCCCCATAATACATTATTAAATATACTGCCCCCCATAAAACATTATTAAATATACTGCCCCCCATTATTAAATATACTGCCCCCCATAATACATTATTAAATATACTGCCCCCCATTATTAAATATACTGTCCCCCATAATAAATTATTAAATATACTGCCCCCATAATAAATTATTAAATATACTGCCCCCATAATACATTATTAAATATACTGTCCCCCATAATAAATTATTAAATATACTGCCCCCCATAATACATTATCAAATATACTGCCCCCAATAATATATTATTAAATATATTGCCCCCAAAATACATTATTAAATATACTGTCCCCCATAATACATTATTAAATATACTGCCCCCATAATACATTATTAAATATACTGTCCCCATAATTAATTATTAAATATACTGCCCCCATAATACATTATTAAATATACTGCCCCCATAATAAATTATTGAATATACTGTCCCCATAATAAATTATTAAATATACTGTCCCCATAATACATTATTAAATATACTGCCCCCCATAAAACATTATTAAATATACTGCCCCCCATTATTAAATATACTGCCCCCCATAATACATTATTAAATATACTGCCCCCCATTATTAAATATACTGTCCCCCATAATAAATTATTAAATATACTGCCCCCATAATAAATTATTAAATATACTGCCCCCATAATAAATTATTGAATATAATGTCCCCATAATAAATTATTAAATATACTGTCCCCATAATACATTATTAAATATACTGTCCCCATAATAAATTATTAAATATACTGCCCCCCATTATTAAATATACTGCCCCCCATAATACATTATTAAATATACTGCCCCCATAATACATTATTAAATATACTGTCCCCATAATTAATTATTAAATATACTGCCCCCATAATACATTATTAAATATACTGCCCCCATAATTAATTATTAAATATACTGCCCCCATAATACATTATTAAATATACTGCCCCCATAATAAATTATTGAATATACTGTCCCCATAATAAATTATTAAATATACTGTCCCCATAATACATTATTAAATATACTGCCCCCCATAAAACATTATTAAATATACTGCCCCCCATTATTAAATATACTGCCCCCCATAATACATTATTAAATATACTGCCCCCATAATAAATTATTGAATATACTGTCCCCATAATAAATTATTAAATATACTGTCCCCATAATACATTATTAAATATACTGCCCCCCATAAAACATTATTAAATATACTGCCCCCCATTATTAAATATACTGCCCCCCATAATACATTATTAAATATACTGCCCCCCATTATTAAATATACTGTCCCCCATAATAAATTATTAAATATACTGCCCCCATAATAAATTATTAAATATACTGCCCCCATAATACATTATTAAATATACTGTCCCCCATAATAAATTATTAAATATACTGCCCCCCATAATACATTATCAAATATACTGCCCCCAATAATATATTATTAAATATATTGCCCCCAAAATACATTATTAAATATACTGTCCCCCATAATACATTATTAAATATACTGCCCCCATAATAAATTATTAAATATACTGCCCCCATAATTAATTATTAAATATTCTGCCCCCATAATACATTATTAAATATACTGCCCCCATAATTAATTATTAAATATACTGCCCCCATAATACATTATTAAATATACTGCCCCCATAATAAATTATTGAATATACTGTCCCCATAATAAATTATTAAATATACTGTCCCCATAGTACATTATTAAATATACTGCCCCCCATAATAAATTATTAAATATACTGCCCCCCATAATAAATTTTTAAATATACTGCCCCCCATAATAAATTATTAAATATACTGCCCCCATAATACATTATTAAATATAATGTCCCCCATAATAAATTATTAAATATACTGCCCCCCATTATTAAATATACTGCCCCCCATAATACATTATTAAATATACTGCCCCCCATTATTAAATATACTGTCCCCCATAATAAATTATTAAATATACTGCCCCCCATTATTAAATATACTGCCCCCATTAATAAATTATTGAATATACTGTCCCCATAATACATTATTAAATATACTGCCCCCATAATAAATTATTGAATATACTGTCCCCATAATAAATTATTAAATATACTGTCCCCATAATACATTATTAAATATACTGCCCCCCATAATAAATTATTAAATATACTGTCCCCATAATACATTATTAAATATACTGCCCCCATAATTAATTATTAAATATACTGCCCCCATAATACATTATTAAATATACTGCCCCCATAATAAATTATTGAATATACTGTCCCCATAATAAATTATTAAATATACTGTCCCCATAATACATTATTAAATATACTGCCCCCCATAAAACATTATTAAATATACTGCCCCCCATTATTAAATATACTGCCCCCCATAATACATTATTAAATATACTGCCCCCCATTATTAAATATACTGTCCCCCATAATAAATTATTAAATATACTGCCCCCATAATAAATTATTAAATATACTGCCCCCATAATAAATTATTGAATATAATGTCCCCATAATAAATTATTAAATATACTGTCCCCATAATACATTATTAAATATACTGTCCCCATAATAAATTATTAAATATACTGCCCCCCATTATTAAATATACTGCCCCCCATAATACATTATTAAATATACTGTCCCCATAATTAATTATTAAATATACTGCCCCCATAATACATTATTAAATATACTGCCCCCATAATTAATTATTAAATATACTGCCCCCATAATACATTATTAAATATACTGCCCCCATAATAAATTATTGAATATACTGTCCCCATAATAAATTATTAAATATACTGTCCCCATAATACATTATTAAATATACTGCCCCCCATAAAACATTATTAAATATACTGCCCCCCATTATTAAATATACTGCCCCCCATAATACATTATTAAATATACTGCCCCCCATTATTAAATATACTGTCCCCCATAATAAATTATTAAATATACTGCCCCCATAATAAATTATTAAATATACTGCCCCCCATAATACATTATTAAATATACTGCCCCCATAATTAATTATTAAATATACTGCCCCCATAATACATTATTAAATATACTGCCCCCATAATTAATTATTAAATATACTGCCCCCATAATACATTATTAAATATACTGCCCCCATAATAAATTATTGAATATACTGTCCCCATAATAAATTATTAAATATACTGTCCCCATAATACATTATTAAATATACTGCCCCCCATAAAACATTATTAAATATACTGCCCCCCATTATTAAATATACTGCCCCCCATAATACATTATTAAATATACTGCCCCCCATTATTAAATATACTGTCCCCCATAATAAATTATTAAATATACTGCCCCCATAATAAATTATTAAATATACTGCCCCCATAATAAATTATTGAATATAATGTCCCCATAATAAATTATTAAATATACTGTCCCCATAATACATTATTAAATATACTGTCCCCATAATAAATTATTAAATATACTGCCCCCCATTATTAAATATACTGCCCCCCATAATACATTATTAAATATACTGCCCCCATAATTAATTATTAAATATACTGCCCCCATAATACATTATTAAATATACTGCCCCCATAATAAATTATTGAATATACTGTCCCCATAATAAATTATTAAATATACTGTCCCCATAGTACATTATTAAATATACTGCCCCCCATAAAACATTATTAAATATACTGCCCCCCATTATTAAATATACTGCCCCCCATAATACATTATTAAATATACTGCCCCCATAATTAATTATTAAATATACTGCCCCCATAATACATTATTAAATATACTGCCCCCATAATAAATTATTGAATATACTGTCCCCATAATAAATTATTAAATATACTGTCCCCATAGTACATTATTAAATATACTGCCCCCCATAATAAATTATTAAATATACTGCCCCCCATAATAAATTTTTAAATATACTGCCCCCCATAATAAATTATTAAATATACTGCCCCCATAATACATTATTAAATATAATGTCCCCCATAATAAATTATTAAATATACTGCCCCCCATTATTAAATATACTGCCCCCCATAATACATTATTAAATATACTGCCCCCCATTATTAAATATACTGCCCCCATAATAAATTATTAAATATACTGCCCCCATTAATAAATTATTGAATATACTGTCCCCATAATACATTATTAAATATACTGCCCCCATAATAAATTATTGAATATACTGTCCCCATAATAAATTATTAAATATACTGTCCCCATAATACATTATTAAATATACTGCCCCCCATAATAAATTATTAAATATACTGTCCCCATAATACATTATTAAATATACTGCCCCCATAATTAATTATTAAATATACTGCCCCCATAATACATTATTAAATATACTGCCCCCATAATAAATTATTGAATATACTGTCCCCATAATAAATTATTAAATATACTGTCCCCATAATACATTATTAAATATACTGCCCCCCATAAAACATTATTAAATATACTGCCCCCCATTATTAAATATACTGCCCCCCATAATACATTATTAAATATACTGCCCCCCATTATTAAATATACTGTCCCCCATAATAAATTATTAAATATACTGCCCCCATAATAAATTATTAAATATACTGCCCCCATAATAAATTATTGAATATAATGTCCCCATAATAAATTATTAAATATACTGTCCCCATAATACATTATTAAATATACTGTCCCCATAATAAATTATTAAATATACTGCCCCCCATTATTAAATATACTGCCCCCCATAATACATTATTAAATATACTGCCCCCATAATACATTATTAAATATACTGTCCCCATAATTAATTATTAAATATACTGCCCCCATAATACATTATTAAATATACTGCCCCCATAATTAATTATTAAATATACTGCCCCCATAATACATTATTAAATATACTGCCCCCATAATAAATTATTGAATATACTGTCCCCATAATAAATTATTAAATATACTGTCCCCATAATACATTATTAAATATACTGCCCCCCCATAAAACATTATTAAATATACTGCCCCCCATTATTAAATATACTGCCCCCCATAATACATTATTAAATATACTGCCCCCCATTATTAAATATACTGTCCCCCATAATAAATTATTAAATATACTGCCCCCATAATAAATTATTAAATATACTGCCCCCATAATACATTATTAAATATACTGTCCCCCATAATAAATTATTAAATATACTGCCCCCCATAATACATTATCAAATATACTGCCCCCAATAATATATTATTAAATATATTGCCCCCGAAATACATTATTAAATATACTGTCCCCCATAATACATTATTAAATATACTGCCCCCATAATACATTATTAAATATACTGTCCCCATAATTAATTATTAAATATACTGCCCCCATAATACATTATTAAATATACTGCCCCCATAATAAATTATTGAATATACTGTCCCCATAATAAATTATTAAATATACTGTCCCCATAATACATTATTAAATATACTGCCCCCCATAAAACATTATTAAATATACTGCCCCCCATTATTAAATATACTGCCCCCCATAATACATTATTAAATATACTGCCCCCCATTATTAAATATACTGTCCCCCATAATAAATTATTAAATATACTGCCCCCATAATAAATTATTAAATATACTGCCCCCATAATAAATTATTGAATATAATGTCCCCATAATAAATTATTAAATATACTGTCCCCATAATACATTATTAAATATACTGTCCCCATAATAAATTATTAAATATACTGCCCCCCATTATTAAATATACTGCCCCCCATAATAAATTATTAAATATACTGCCCCCCATAATACATTATTAAATATACTGCCCCCATAATTAATTATTAAATATACTGCCCCCATAATACATTATTAAATATACTGCCCCCATAATTAATTATTAAATATACTGCCCCCATAATACATTATTAAATATACTGCCCCCATAATAAATTATTGAATATACTGTCCCCATAATAAATTATTAAATATACTGTCCCCATAATACATTATTAAATATACTGCCCCCCATAAAACATTATTAAATATACTGCCCCCCATTATTAAATATACTGCCCCCCATAATACATTATTAAATATACTGCCCCCATAATAAATTATTGAATATACTGTCCCCATAATAAATTATTAAATATACTGTCCCCATAATACATTATTAAATATACTGCCCCCCATAAAACATTATTAAATATACTGCCCCCCATTATTAAATATACTGCCCCCCATAATACATTATTAAATATACTGCCCCCCATTATTAAATATACTGTCCCCCATAATAAATTATTAAATATACTGCCCCCATAATAAATTATTAAATATACTGCCCCCATAATAAATTATTGAATATAATGTCCCCATAATAAATTATTAAATATACTGTCCCCATAATACATTATTAAATATACTGTCCCCATAATAAATTATTAAATATACTGCCCCCCATTATTAAATATACTGCCCCCCATAATAAATTATTAAATATACTGCCCCCCATAATACATTATTAAATATACTGCCCCCATAATTAATTATTAAATATACTGCCCCCATAATACATTATTAAATATACTGCCCCCATAATAAATTATTGAATATACTGTCCCCATAATAAATTATTAAATATACTGTCCCCATAATACATTATTAAATATACTGCCCCCATAATAAATTATTGAATATACTGTCCCCATAATAAATTATTAAATATACTGTCCCCATAATACATTATTAAATATACTGCCCCCCATAAAACATTATTAAATATACTGCCCCCAATAATATATTATTAAATATATTGCCCCCAAAATACATTATTAAATATACTGTCCCCCATAATACATTATTAAATATACTGCCCCCATAATAAATTATTAAATATACTGCCCCCATAATTAATTATTAAATATTCTGCCCCCATAATACATTATTAAATATACTGCCCCCATAATTAATTATTAAATATACTGCCCCCATAATACATTATTAAATATACTGCCCCCATAATAAATTATTGAATATACTGTCCCCATAATAAATTATTAAATATACTGTCCCCATAGTACATTATTAAATATACTGCCCCCCATAATACATTATTAAATATACTGCCCCCATAATTAATTATTAAATATACTGCCCCCATAATACATTATTAAATATACTGCCCCCATAATTAATTATTAAATATACTGCCCCCATAATACATTATTAAATATACTGCCCCCATAATAAATTATTGAATATACTGTCCCCATAATAAATTATTAAATATACTGTCCCCATAATACATTATTAAATATACTGCCCCCCATAAAACATTATTAAATATACTGCCCCCCATTATTAAATATACTGCCCCCCATAATACATTATTAAATATACTGCCCCCCATTATTAAATATACTGTCCCCCATAATAAATTATTAAATATACTTCCCCCATAATAAATTATTAAATATACTGCCCCCATAATAAATTATTGAATATAATGTCCCCATAATAAATTATTAAATATACTGTCCCCATAATACATTATTAAATATACTGTCCCCATAATAAATTATTAAATATACTGCCCCCCATTATTAAATATACTGCCCCCCATAATACATTATTAAATATACTGCCCCCATAATACATTATTAAATATACTGTCCCCATAATTAATTATTAAATATACTGCCCCCATAATACATTATTAAATATACTGCCCCCATAATTAATTATTAAATATACTGCCCCCATAATACATTATTAAATATACTGCCCCCATAATAAATTATTGAATATACTGTCCCCATAATAAATTATTAAATATACTGTCCCCATAATACATTATTAAATATACTGCCCCCCATAAAACATTATTAAATATACTGCCCCCCATTATTAAATATACTGCCCCCCATAATACATTATTAAATATACTGCCCCCCATTATTAAATATACTGTCCCCCATAATAAATTATTAAATATACTGCCCCCATAATAAATTATTAAATATACTGCCCCCCATAATACATTATTAAATATACTGCCCCCATAATTAATTATTAAATATACTGCCCCCATAATACATTATTAAATATACTGCCCCCATAATTAATTATTAAATATACTGCCCCCATAATACATTATTAAATATACTGCCCCCATAATAAATTATTGAATATACTGTCCCCATAATAAATTATTAAATATACTGTCCCCATAATACATTATTAAATATACTGCCCCCCATAAAACATTATTAAATATACTGCCCCCCATTATTAAATATACTGCCCCCCATAATACATTATTAAATATACTGCCCCCCATTATTAAATATACTGTCCCCCATAATAAATTATTAAATATACTGCCCCCATAATAAATTATTAAATATACTGCCCCCATAATACATTATTAAATATACTGTCCCCCATAATAAATTATTAAATATACTGCCCCCCATAATACATTATCAAATATACTGCCCCCAATAATATATTATTAAATATATTGCCCCCAAAATACATTATTAAATATACTGTCCCCCATAATACATTATTAAATATACTGCCCCCATAATACATTATTAAATATACTGTCCCCATAATTAATTATTAAATATACTGCCCCCATAATACATTATTAAATATACTGCCCCCATAATAAATTATTGAATATACTGTCCCCATAATAAATTATTAAATATACTGTCCCCATAATACATTATTAAATATACTGCCCCCCATAAAACATTATTAAATATACTGCCCCCCATTATTAAATATACTGCCCCCCATAATACATTATTAAATATACTGCCCCCCATTATTAAATATACTGTCCCCCATAATAAATTATTAAATATACTGCCCCCATAATAAATTATTAAATATACTGCCCCCATAATAAATTATTGAATATAATGTCCCCATAATAAATTATTAAATATACTGTCCCCATAATACATTATTAAATATACTGTCCCCATAATAAATTATTAAATATACTGCCCCCCATTATTAAATATACTGCCCCCCATAATACATTATTAAATATACTGCCCCCATAATACATTATTAAATATACTGTCCCCATAATTAATTATTAAATATACTGCCCCCATAATACATTATTAAATATACTGCCCCCATAATTAATTATTAAATATACTGCCCCCATAATACATTATTAAATATACTGCCCCCATAATAAATTATTGAATATACTGTCCCCATAATAAATTATTAAATATACTGTCCCCATAATACATTATTAAATATACTGCCCCCCATAAAACATTATTAAATATACTGCCCCCCATTATTAAATATACTGCCCCCCATAATACATTATTAAATATACTGCCCCCCATTATTAAATATACTGTCCCCCATAATAAATTATTAAATATACTGCCCCCATAATAAATTATTAAATATACTGCCCCCCATAATACATTATTAAATATACTGCCCCCATAATTAATTATTAAATATACTGCCCCCATAATACATTATTAAATATACTGCCCCCATAATTAATTATTAAATATACTGCCCCCATAATACATTATTAAATATACTGCCCCCATAATAAATTATTGAATATACTGTCCCCATAATAAATTATTAAATATACTGTCCCCATAATACATTATTAAATATACTGCCCCCCATAAAACATTATTAAATATACTGCCCCCCATTATTAAATATACTGCCCCCCATAATACATTATTAAATATACTGCCCCCCATTATTAAATATACTGTCCCCCATAATAAATTATTAAATATACTGCCCCCATAATAAATTATTAAATATACTGCCCCCATAATACATTATTAAATATACTGTCCCCCATAATAAATTATTAAATATACTGCCCCCCATAATACATTATCAAATATACTGCCCCCAATAATATATTATTAAATATATTGCCCCCAAAATACATTATTACATTATTAAATATACTGCCCCCATAATAAATTATTGAATATACTGTCCCCATAATAAATTATTAAATATACTGTCCCCATAATACATTATTAAATATACTGCCCCCCATAAAACATTATTAAATATACTGCCCCCCATTATTAAATATACTGCCCCCCATAATACATTATTAAATATACTGCCCCCCATTATTAAATATACTGTCCCCCATAATAAATTATTAAATATACTGCCCCCATAATAAATTATTAAATATACTGCCCCCCATAATACATTATTAAATATACTGCCCCCATAATTAATTATTAAATATACTGCCCCCATAATACATTATTAAATATACTGCCCCCATAATTAATTATTAAATATACTGCCCCCATAATACATTATTAAATATACTGCCCCCATAATAAATTATTGAATATACTGTCCCCATAATAAATTATTAAATATACTGTCCCCATAATACATTATTAAATATACTGCCCCCCATAAAACATTATTAAATATACTGCCCCCCATTATTAAATATACTGCCCCCCATAATACATTATTAAATATACTGCCCCCCATTATTAAATATACTGTCCCCCATAATAAATTATTAAATATACTGCCCCCATAATAAATTATTAAATATACTGCCCCCATAATACATTATTAAATATACTGTCCCCCATAATAAATTATTAAATATACTGCCCCCCATAATACATTATCAAATATACTGCCCCCAATAATATATTATTAAATATATTGCCCCCAAAATACATTATTAAATATACTGTCCCCCATAATACATTATTAAATATACTGCCCCCATAATACATTATTAAATATACTGTCCCCATAATTAATTATTAAATATACTGCCCCCATAATACATTATTAAATATACTGCCCCCATAATAAATTATTGAATATACTGTCCCCATAATAAATTATTAAATATACTGTCCCCATAATACATTATTAAATATACTGCCCCCCATAAAACATTATTAAATATACTGCCCCCCATTATTAAATATACTGCCCCCCATAATACATTATTAAATATACTGCCCCCCATTATTAAATATACTGTCCCCCATAATAAATTATTAAATATACTGCCCCCATAATAAATTATTAAATATACTGCCCCCATAATAAATTATTGAATATAATGTCCCCATAATAAATTATTAAATATACTGTCCCCATAATACATTATTAAATATACTGTCCCCATAATAAATTATTAAATATACTGCCCCCCATTATTAAATATACTGCCCCCCATAATACATTATTAAATATACTGCCCCCATAATACATTATTAAATATACTGTCCCCATAATTAATTATTAAATATACTGCCCCCATAATACATTATTAAATATACTGCCCCCATAATTAATTATTAAATATACTGCCCCCATAATACATTATTAAATATACTGCCCCCATAATAAATTATTGAATATACTGTCCCCATAATAAATTATTAAATATACTGTCCCCATAATACATTATTAAATATACTGCCCCCCATAAAACATTATTAAATATACTGCCCCCCATTATTAAATATACTGACCCCCATAATACATTATTAAATATACTGCCCCCCATTATTAAATATACTGTCCCCCATAATAAATTATTAAATATACTGCCCCCATAATAAATTATTAAATATACTGCCCCCCATAATACATTATTAAATATACTGCCCCCATAATTAATTATTAAATATACTGCCCCCATAATACATTATTAAATATACTGCCCCCATAATTAATTATTAAATATACTGCCCCCATAATACATTATTAAATATACTGCCCCCATAATAAATTATTGAATATACTGTCCCCATAATAAATTATTAAATATACTGTCCCCATAATACATTATTAAATATACTGCCCCCCATAAAACATTATTAAATATACTGCCCCCCATTATTAAATATACTGCCCCCCATAATACATTATTAAATATACTGCCCCCCATTATTAAATATACTGTCCCCCATAATAAATTATTAAATATACTGCCCCCATAATAAATTATTAAATATACTGCCCCCATAATACATTATTAAATATACTGTCCCCCATAATAAATTATTAAATATACTGCCCCCCATAATACATTATCAAATATACTGCCCCCAATAATATATTATTAAATATATTGCCCCCAAAATACATTATTAAATATACTGTCCCCCATAATACATTATTAAATATACTGCCCCCATAATACATTATTAAAGATACTGTCCCCATAATTAATTATTAAATATACTGCCCCCATAATACATTATTAAATATACTGCCCCCATAATAAATTCTTGAATATACTGTCCCCATAATAAATTATTAAATATACTGTCCCCATAATACATTATTAAATATACTGCCCCCCATAAAACATTATTAAATATACTGCCCCCCATTATTAAATATACTGCCCCCCATAATACATTATTAAATATACTGCCCCCCATTATTAAATATACTGTCCCCCATAATAAATTATTAAATATACTGCCCCCATAATAAATTATTAAATATACTGCCCCCATAATAAATTATTGAATATAATGTCCCCATAATAAATTATTAAATATACTGTCCCCATAATACATTATTAAATATACTGTCCCCATAATAAATTATTAAATATACTGCCCCCCATTATTAAATATACTGCCCCCCATAATACATTATTAAATATACTGCCCCCATAATACATTATTAAATATACTGTCCCCATAATTAATTATTAAATATACTGCCCCCATAATACATTATTAAATATACTGCCCCCATAATTAATTATTAAATATACTGCCCCCATAATACATTATTAAATATACTGCCCCCATAATAAATTATTGAATATACTGTCCCCATAATAAATTATTAAATATACTGTCCCCATAATACATTATTAAATATACTGCCCCCCATAAAACATTATTAAATATACTGCCCCCCATTATTAAATATACTGCCCCCCATAATACATTATTAAATATACTGCCCCCCATTATTAAATATACTGTCCCCCATAATAAATTATTAAATATACTGCCCCCATAATAAATTATTAAATATACTGCCCCCCATAATACATTATTAAATATACTGCCCCCATAATTAATTATTAAATATACTGCCCCCATAATACATTATTAAATATACTGCCCCCATAATTAATTATTAAATATACTGCCCCCATAATACATTATTAAATATACTGCCCCCATAATAAATTATTGAATATACTGTCCCCATAATAAATTATTAAATATACTGTCCCCATAATACATTATTAAATATACTGCCCCCCATAAAACATTATTAAATATACTGCCCCCCATTATTAAATATACTGCCCCCCATAATACATTATTAAATATACTGCCCCCCATTATTAAATATACTGTCCCCCATAATAAATTATTAAATATACTGCCCCCATAATAAATTATTAAATATACTGCCCCCATAATACATTATCAAATATACTGCCCCCAATAATATATTATTAAATATATTGCCCCCAAAATACATTATTAAATATACTGTCCCCCATAATACATTATTAAATATACTGCCCCCATAATACATTATTAAAGATACTGTCCCCATAATTAATTATTAAATATACTGCCCCCATAATACATTATTAAATATACTGCCCCCATAATAAATTCTTGAATATACTGTCCCCATAATAAATTATTAAATATACTGTCCCCATAATACATTATTAAATATACTGCCCCCCATTATTAAATATACTGCCCCCCATAATACATTATTAAATATACTGCCCCCCATTATTAAATATACTGTCCCCCATAATAAATTATTAAATATACTGCCCCCATAATAAATTATTAAATATACTGCCCCCATAATAAATTATTGAATATAATGTCCCCATAATAAATTATTAAATATACTGTCCCCATAATACATTATTAAATATACTGTCCCCATAATAAATTATTAAATATACTGCCCCCCATTATTAAATATACTGCCCCCCATAATAAATTATTAAATATACTGCCCCCCATAATACATTATTAAATATACTGCCCCCATAATTAATTATTAAATATACTGCCCCCATAATACATTATTAAATATACTGCCCCCATAATTAATTATTAAATATACTGCCCCCATAATACATTATTAAATATACTGCCCCCATAATAAATTATTGAATATACTGTCCCCATAATAAATTATTAAATATACTGTCCCCATAATACATTATTAAATATACTGCCCCCCATAAAACATTATTAAATATACTGCCCCCCATTATTAAATATACTGCCCCCCATAATACATTATTAAATATACTGCCCCCATAATAAATTATTGAATATACTGTCCCCATAATAAATTATTAAATATACTGTCCCCATAATACATTATTAAATATACTGCCCCCCATAAAACATTATTAAATATACTGCCCCCCATTATTAAATATACTGCCCCCCATAATACATTATTAAATATACTGCCCCCCATTATTAAATATACTGTCCCCCATAATAAATTATTAAATATACTGCCCCCATAATAAATTATTAAATATACTGCCCCCATAATACATTATTAAATATACTGTCCCCCATAATAAATTATTAAATATACTGCCCCCCATAATACATTATCAAATATACTGCCACCAATAATATATTATTAAATATATTGCCCCCAAAATACATTATTAAATATACTGTCCCCCATAATACATTATTAAATATACTGCCCCCATAATAAATTATTAAATATACTGCCCCCATAATTAATTATTAAATATTCTGCCCCCATAATACATTATTAAATATACTGCCCCCATAATTAATTATTAAATATACTGCCCCCATAATACATTATTAAATATACTGCCCCCATAATAAATTATTGAATATACTGTCCCCATAATAAATTATTAAATATACTGTCCCCATAGTACATTATTAAATATACTGCCCCCCATAATAAATTATTAAATATACTGCCCCCCATAATAAATTTTTAAATATACTGCCCCCCATAATAAATTATTAAATATACTGCCCCCATAATACATTATTAAATATAATGTCCCCCATAATAAATTATTAAATATACTGCCCCCCATTATTAAATATACTGCCCCCCATAATACATTATTAAATATACTGCCCCCCATTATTAAATATACTGTCCCCCATAATAAATTATTAAATATACTGCCCCCCATTATTAAATATACTGCCCCCATTAATAAATTATTGAATATACTGTCCCCATAATACATTATTAAATATACTGCCCCCATAATAAATTATTGAATATACTGTCCCCATAATAAATTATTAAATATACTGTCCCCATAATACATTATTAAATATACTGCCCCCCATAATAAATTATTAAATATACTGTCCCCATAATACATTATTAAATATACTGCCCCCATAATTAATTATTAAATATACTGCCCCCATAATACATTATTAAATATACTGCCCCCATAATAAATTATTGAATATACTGTCCCCATAATAAATTATTAAATATACTGTCCCCATAATACATTATTAAATATACTGCCCCCCATAAAACATTATTAAATATACTGCCCCCCATTATTAAATATACTGCCCCCCATAATACATTATTAAATATACTGCCCCCCATTATTAAATATACTGTCCCCCATAATAAATTATTAAATATACTGCCCCCATAATAAATTATTAAATATACTGCCCCCATAATAAATTATTGAATATAATGTCCCCATAATAAATTATTAAATATACTGTCCCCATAATACATTATTAAATATACTGTCCCCATAATAAATTATTAAATATACTGCCCCCCATTATTAAATATACTGCCCCCCATAATACATTATTAAATATACTGTCCCCATAATTAATTATTAAATATACTGCCCCCATAATACATTATTAAATATACTGCCCCCATAATTAATTATTAAATATACTGCCCCCATAATACATTATTAAATATACTGCCCCCATAATAAATTATTGAATATACTGTCCCCATAATAAATTATTAAATATACTGTCCCCATAATACATTATTAAATATACTGCCCCCCATAAAACATTATTAAATATACTGCCCCCCATTATTAAATATACTGCCCCCCATAATACATTATTAAATATACTGCCCCCCATTATTAAATATACTGTCCCCCATAATAAATTATTAAATATACTGCCCCCATAATAAATTATTAAATATACTGCCCCCCATAATACATTATTAAATATACTGCCCCCATAATTAATTATTAAATATACTGCCCCCATAATACATTATTAAATATACTGCCCCCATAATTAATTATTAAATATACTGCCCCCATAATACATTATTAAATATACTGCCCCCATAATAAATTATTGAATATACTGTCCCCATAATAAATTATTAAATATACTGTCCCCATAATACATTATTAAATATACTGCCCCCCATAAAACATTATTAAATATACTGCCCCCCATTATTAAATATACTGCCCCCCATAATACATTATTAAATATACTGCCCCCCATTATTAAATATACTGTCCCCCATAATAAATTATTAAATATACTGCCCCCATAATAAATTATTAAATATACTGCCCCCATAATAAATTATTGAATATAATGTCCCCATAATAAATTATTAAATATACTGTCCCCATAATACATTATTAAATATACTGTCCCCATAATAAATTATTAAATATACTGCCCCCCATTATTAAATATACTGCCCCCCATAATACATTATTAAATATACTGCCCCCATAATTAATTATTAAATATACTGCCCCCATAATACATTATTAAATATACTGCCCCCATAATAAATTATTGAATATACTGTCCCCATAATAAATTATTAAATATACTGTCCCCATAGTACATTATTAAATATACTGCCCCCCATAAAACATTATTAAATATACTGCCCCCCATTATTAAATATACTGCCCCCCATAATACATTATTAAATATACTGCCCCCATAATTAATTATTAAATATACTGCCCCCATAATACATTATTAAATATACTGCCCCCATAATAAATTATTGAATATACTGTCCCCATAATAAATTATTAAATATACTGTCCCCATAGTACATTATTAAATATACTGCCCCCCATAATAAATTATTAAATATACTGCCCCCCATAATAAATTTTTAAATATACTGCCCCCCATAATAAATTATTAAATATACTGCCCCCATAATACATTATTAAATATAATGTCCCCCATAATAAATTATTAAATATACTGCCCCCCATTATTAAATATACTGCCCCCCATAATACATTATTAAATATACTGCCCCCCATTATTAAATATACTGCCCCCATAATAAATTATTAAATATACTGCCCCCATTAATAAATTATTGAATATACTGTCCCCATAATACATTATTAAATATACTGCCCCCATAATAAATTATTGAATATACTGTCCCCATAATAAATTATTAAATATACTGTCCCCATAATACATTATTAAATATACTGCCCCCCATAATAAATTATTAAATATACTGTCCCCATAATACATTATTAAATATACTGCCCCCATAATTAATTATTAAATATACTGCCCCCATAATACATTATTAAATATACTGCCCCCATAATAAATTATTGAATATACTGTCCCCATAATAAATTATTAAATATACTGTCCCCATAATACATTATTAAATATACTGCCCCCCATAAAACATTATTAAATATACTGCCCCCCATTATTAAATATACTGCCCCCCATAATACATTATTAAATATACTGCCCCCCATTATTAAATATACTGTCCCCCATAATAAATTATTAAATATACTGCCCCCATAATAAATTATTAAATATACTGCCCCCATAATAAATTATTGAATATAATGTCCCCATAATAAATTATTAAATATACTGTCCCCATAATACATTATTAAATATACTGTCCCCATAATAAATTATTAAATATACTGCCCCCCATTATTAAATATACTGCCCCCCATAATACATTATTAAATATACTGCCCCCATAATACATTATTAAATATACTGTCCCCATAATTAATTATTAAATATACTGCCCCCATAATACATTATTAAATATACTGCCCCCATAATTAATTATTAAATATACTGCCCCCATAATACATTATTAAATATACTGCCCCCATAATAAATTATTGAATATACTGTCCCCATAATAAATTATTAAATATACTGTCCCCATAATACATTATTAAATATACTGCCCCCCCATAAAACATTATTAAATATACTGCCCCCCATTATTAAATATACTGCCCCCCATAATACATTATTAAATATACTGCCCCCCATTATTAAATATACTGTCCCCCATAATAAATTATTAAATATACTGCCCCCATAATAAATTATTAAATATACTGCCCCCATAATACATTATTAAATATACTGTCCCCCATAATAAATTATTAAATATACTGCCCCCCATAATACATTATCAAATATACTGCCCCCAATAATATATTATTAAATATATTGCCCCCGAAATACATTATTAAATATACTGTCCCCCATAATACATTATTAAATATACTGCCCCCATAATACATTATTAAATATACTGTCCCCATAATTAATTATTAAATATACTGCCCCCATAATACATTATTAAATATACTGCCCCCATAATAAATTATTGAATATACTGTCCCCATAATAAATTATTAAATATACTGTCCCCATAATACATTATTAAATATACTGCCCCCCATAAAACATTATTAAATATACTGCCCCCCATTATTAAATATACTGCCCCCCATAATACATTATTAAATATACTGCCCCCCATTATTAAATATACTGTCCCCCATAATAAATTATTAAATATACTGCCCCCATAATAAATTATTAAATATACTGCCCCCATAATAAATTATTGAATATAATGTCCCCATAATAAATTATTAAATATACTGTCCCCATAATACATTATTAAATATACTGTCCCCATAATAAATTATTAAATATACTGCCCCCCATTATTAAATATACTGCCCCCCATAATAAATTATTAAATATACTGCCCCCCATAATACATTATTAAATATACTGCCCCCCATTATTAAATATACTGCCCCCCATAATACATTATTAAATATACTGCCCCCATAATAAATTATTGAATATACTGTCCCCATAATAAATTATTAAATATACTGTCCCCATAATACATTATTAAATATACTGCCCCCCATAAAACATTATTAAATATACTGCCCCCCATTATTAAATATACTGCCCCCCATAATACATTATTAAATATACTGCCCCCATAATAAATTATTGAATATACTGTCCCCATAATAAATTATTAAATATACTGTCCCCATAATACATTATTAAATATACTGCCCCCCATAAAACATTATTAAATATACTGCCCCCCATTATTAAATATACTGCCCCCCATAATACATTATTAAATATACTGCCCCCCATTATTAAATATACTGTCCCCCATAATAAATTATTAAATATACTGCCCCCATAATAAATTATTAAATATACTGCCCCCCATAATACATTATTAAATATACTGCCCCCATAATTAATTATTAAATATACTGCCCCCATAATACATTATTAAATATACTGCCCCCATAATTAATTATTAAATATACTGCCCCCATAATACATTATTAAATATACTGCCCCCATAATAAATTATTGAATATACTGTCCCCATAATAAATTATTAAATATACTGTCCCCATAATACATTATTAAATATACTGCCCCCCATAAAACATTATTAAATATACTGCCCCCCATTATTAAATATACTGCCCCCCATAATACATTATTAAATATACTGCCCCCCATTATTAAATATACTGTCCCCCATAATAAATTATTAAATATACTTCCCCCATAATAAATTATTAAATATACTGCCCCCATAATAAATTATTGAATATAATGTCCCCATAATAAATTATTAAATATACTGTCCCCATAATACATTATTAAATATACTGTCCCCATAATAAATTATTAAATATACTGCCCCCCATTATTAAATATACTGCCCCCCATAATACATTATTAAATATACTGCCCCCATAATACATTATTAAATATACTGTCCCCATAATTAATTATTAAATATACTGCCCCCATAATACATTATTAAATATACTGCCCCCATAATTAATTATTAAATATACTGCCCCCATAATACATTATTAAATATACTGCCCCCATAATAAATTATTGAATATACTGTCCCCATAATAAATTATTAAATATACTGTCCCCATAATACATTATTAAATATACTGCCCCCCATAAAACATTATTAAATATACTGCCCCCCATTATTAAATATACTGCCCCCCATAATACATTATTAAATATACTGCCCCCCATTATTAAATATACTGTCCCCCATAATAAATTATTAAATATACTGCCCCCATAATAAATTATTAAATATACTGCCCCCCATAATACATTATTAAATATACTGCCCCCATAATTAATTATTAAATATACTGCCCCCATAATACATTATTAAATATACTGCCCCCATAATTAATTATTAAATATACTGCCCCCATAATACATTATTAAATATACTGCCCCCATAATAAATTATTGAATATACTGTCCCCATAATAAATTATTAAATATACTGTCCCCATAATACATTATTAAATATACTGCCCCCCATAAAACATTATTAAATATACTGCCCCCCATTATTAAATATACTGCCCCCCATAATACATTATTAAATATACTGCCCCCCATTATTAAATATACTGTCCCCCATAATAAATTATTAAATATACTGCCCCCATAATAAATTATTAAATATACTGCCCCCATAATACATTATTAAATATACTGTCCCCCATAATAAATTATTAAATATACTGCCCCCCATAATACATTATCAAATATACTGCCCCCAATAATATATTATTAAATATATTGCCCCCAAAATACATTATTAAATATACTGTCCCCCATAATACATTATTAAATATACTGCCCCCATAATACATTATTAAATATACTGTCCCCATAATTAATTATTAAATATACTGCCCCCATAATACATTATTAAATATACTGCCCCCATAATAAATTATTGAATATACTGTCCCCATAATAAATTATTAAATATACTGTCCCCATAATACATTATTAAATATACTGCCCCCCATAAAACATTATTAAATATACTGCCCCCCATTATTAAATATACTGCCCCCCATAATACATTATTAAATATACTGCCCCCCATTATTAAATATACTGTCCCCCATAATAAATTATTAAATATACTGCCCCCATAATAAATTATTAAATATACTGCCCCCATAATAAATTATTGAATATAATGTCCCCATAATAAATTATTAAATATACTGTCCCCATAATACATTATTAAATATACTGTCCCCATAATAAATTATTAAATATACTGCCCCCCATTATTAAATATACTGCCCCCCATAATACATTATTAAATATACTGCCCCCATAATACATTATTAAATATACTGTCCCCATAATTAATTATTAAATATACTGCCCCCATAATACATTATTAAATATACTGCCCCCATAATTAATTATTAAATATACTGCCCCCATAATACATTATTAAATATACTGCCCCCATAATAAATTATTGAATATACTGTCCCCATAATAAATTATTAAATATACTGTCCCCATAATACATTATTAAATATACTGCCCCCCATAAAACATTATTAAATATACTGCCCCCCATTATTAAATATACTGCCCCCCATAATACATTATTAAATATACTGCCCCCATAATAAATTATTGAATATACTGTCCCCATAATAAATTATTAAATATACTGTCCCCATAATACATTATTAAATATACTGCCCCCCATAAAACATTATTAAATATACTGCCCCCCATTATTAAATATACTGCCCCCCATAATACATTATTAAATATACTGCCCCCCATTATTAAATATACTGTCCCCCATAATAAATTATTAAATATACTGCCCCCATAATAAATTATTAAATATACTGCCCCCATAATACATTATTAAATATACTGTCCCCCATAATAAATTATTAAATATACTGCCCCCCATAATACATTATCAAATATACTGCCCCCAATAATATATTATTAAATATATTGCCCCCAAAATACATTATTAAATATACTGTCCCCCATAATACATTATTAAATATACTGCCCCCATAATAAATTATTAAATATACTGCCCCCATAATTAATTATTAAATATTCTGCCCCCATAATACATTATTAAATATACTGCCCCCATAATTAATTATTAAATATACTGCCCCCATAATACATTATTAAATAT
Source organism: Engystomops pustulosus (assembly GCF_040894005.1). Taxonomy (NCBI): domain Eukaryota; kingdom Metazoa; phylum Chordata; class Amphibia; order Anura; family Leptodactylidae; genus Engystomops; species Engystomops pustulosus. The sequence goes on from NW_027284963.1 coordinate 998,448, forward strand.
ACTGCCCCCATAATAAATTATTGAATATACTGTCCCCATAATAAATTATTAAATATACTGTCCCCATAGTACATTATTAAATATACTGCCCCCCATAATACATTATTAAATATACTGCCCCCATAATTAATTATTAAATATACTGCCCCCATAATACATTATTAAATATACTGCCCCCATAATAAATTATTAAATATACTGTCCCCATAATACATTATTAAATATACTGCCCCCCATAAAACATTATTAAATATACTGCCCCCCATTATTAAATATACTGCCCCCCATAATACATTATTAAATATACTGCCCCCCATTATTAAATATACTGTCCCCCATAATAAATTATTAAATATACTTCCCCCATAATAAATTATTAAATATACTGCCCCCATAATAAATTATTGAATATAATGTCCCCATAATAAATTATTAAATATACTGTCCCCATAATACATTATTAAATATACTGTCCCCATAATAAGTTATTAAATATACTGCCCCCCATTATTAAATATACTGCCCCCCATAATACATTATTAAATATACTGCCCCCATAATACATTATTAAATATACTGTCCCCATAATTAATTATTAAATATACTGCCCCCATAATACATTATTAAATATACTGCCCCCATAATTAATTATTAAATATACTGCCCCCATAATACATTATTAAATATACTGCCCCCATAATAAATTATTGAATATACTGTCCCCATAATAAATTATTAAATATACTGTCCCCATAATACATTATTAAATATACTGCCCCCCATAAAACATTATTAAATATACTGCCCCCCATTATTAAATATACTGCCCCCCATAATACATTATTAAATATACTGCCCCCCATTATTAAATATACTGTCCCCCATAATAAATTATTAAATATACTGCCCCCATAATAAATTATTAAATATACTGCCCCCCATAATACATTATTAAATATACTGCCCCCATAATTAATTATTAAATATACTGCCCCCATAATACATTATTAAATATACTGCCCCCATAATTAATTATTAAATATACTGCCCCCATAATACATTATTAAATATACTGCCCCCATAATAAATTATTGAATATACTGTCCCCATAATAAATTATTAAATATACTGTCCCCCATAATAAATTATTAAATATACTGCCCCCCATAATACATTATTAAATATACTGCCCCCCATAAAACATTATTAAATATACTGCCCCCCATTATTAAATATACTGCCCCCCATAATACATTATTAAATATACTGCCCCCCATTATTAAATATACTGTCCCCCATAATAAATTATTAAATATACTGCCCCCATAATAAATTATTAAATATACTGCCCCCATAATACATTATTAAATATACTGTCCCCCATAATAAATTATTAAATATACTGCCCCCCATAATACATTATCAAATATACTGCCCCCAATAATATATTATTAAATATATTGCCCCCAAAATACATTATTAAATATACTGTCCCCCATAATACATTATTAAATATACTGCCCCCATAATACATTATTAAAGATACTGTCCCCATAATTAATTATTAAATATACTGCCCCCATAATACATTATTAAATATACTGCCCCCATAATAAATTATTGAATATACTGTCCCCATAATAAATTATTAAATATACTGTCCCCATAATACATTATTAAATATACTGCCCCCCATAAAACATTATTAAATATACTGCCCCCCATTATTAAATATACTGCCCCCCATAATACATTATTAAATATACTGCCCCCCATTATTAAATATACTGTCCCCCATAATAAATTATTAAATATACTGCCCCCATAATAAATTATTAAATATACTGCCCCCATAATAAATTATTGAATATAATGTCCCCATAATAAATTATTAAATATACTGTCCCCATAATACATTATTAAATATACTGTCCCCATAATAAATTATTAAATATACTGCCCCCCATTATTAAATATACTGCCCCCCATAATAAATTATTAAATATACTGCCCCCCATAATACATTATTAAATATACTGCCCCCATAATTAATTATTAAATATACTGCCCCCATAATACATTATTAAATATACTGCCCCCATAATTAATTATTAAATATACTGCCCCCATAATACATTATTAAATATACTGCCCCCATAATAAATTATTGAATATACTGTCCCCATAATAAATTATTAAATATACTGTCCCCATAATACATTATTAAATATACTGCCCCCATAATAAATTATTGAATATACTGTCCCCATAATAAATTATTAAATATACTGTCCCCATAATACATTATTAAATATACTGCCCCCCATAAAACATTATTAAATATACTGCCCCCCATTATTAAATATACTGCCCCCCATAATACATTATTAAATATACTGCCCCCCATAATACATTATTAAATATACTGCCCCCCATTATTAAATATACTGTCCCCCATAATAAATTATTAAATATACTGCCCCCATAATAAATTATTAAATATACTGCCCCCATAATACATTATTAAATATACTGTCCCCCATAATAAATTATTAAATATACTGCCCCCCATAATACATTATCAAATATACTGCCCCCAATAATATATTATTAAATATATTGCCCCCAAAATACATTATTAAATATACTGTCCCCCATAATACATTATTAAATATACTGCCCCCATAATAAATTATTAAATATACTGCCCCCATAATTAATTATTAAATATTCTGCCCCCATAATACATTATTAAATATACTGCCCCCATAATTAATTATTAAATATACTGCCCCCATAATACATTATTAAATATACTGCCCCCATAATAAATTATTGAATATACTGTCCCCATAATAAATTATTAAATATACTGTCCCCATAGTACATTATTAAATATACTGCCCCCCATAATACATTATTAAATATACTGCCCCCATAATTAATTATTAAATATACTGCCCCCATAATACATTATTAAATATACTGCCCCCATAATTAATTATTAAATATACTGCCCCCATAATACATTATTAAATATACTGCCCCCATAATAAATTATTGAATATACTGCCCCTATAATAAATTATTAAATATACTGTCCCCATAATACATTATTAAATATACTGCCCCCCATAAAACATTATTAAATATACTGCCCCCCATTATTAAATATACTGCCCCCCATAATACATTATTAAATATACTGCCCCCCATTATTAAATATACTGTCCCCCATAATAAATTATTAAATATACTTCCCCCATAATAAATTATTAAATATACTGCCCCCATAATAAATTATTGAATATAATGTCCCCATAATAAATTATTAAATATACTGTCCCCATAATACATTATTAAATATACTGTCCCCATAATAAATTATTAAATATACTGCCCCCCATTATTAAATATACTGCCCCCCATAATACATTATTAAATATACTGCCCCCATAATACATTATTAAATATACTGTCCCCATAATTAATTATTAAATATAAGGCCCCCATAATACATTATTAAATATACTGCCCCCATAATTAATTATTAAATATACTGCCCCCATAATACATTATTAAATATACTGCCCCCATAATAAATTATTGAATATACTGTCCCCATAATAAATTATTAAATATACTGTCCCCATAATACATTATTAAATATACTGCCCCCCATAAAACATTATTAAATATACTGCCCCCCATTATTAAATATACTGCCCCCCATAATACATTATTAAATATACTGCCCCCCATTATTAAATATACTGTCCCCCATAATAAATTATTAAATATACTGCCCCCATAATAAATTATTAAATATACTGCCCCCCATAATACATTATTAAATATACTGCCCCCATAATTAATTATTAAATATACTGCCCCCATAATACATTATTAAATATACTGCCCCCATAATTAATTATTAAATATACTGCCCCCATAATACATTATTAAATATACTGCCCCCATAATAAATTATTGAATATACTGTCCCCATAATAAATTATTAAATATACTGTCCCCATAATACATTATTAAATATACTGCCCCCCATAAAACATTATTAAATATACTGCCCCCCATTATTAAATATACTGCCCCCCATAATACATTATTAAATATACTGCCCCCCATTATTAAATATACTGTCCCCCATAATAAATTATTAAATATACTGCCCCCATAATAAATTATTAAATATACTGCCCCCATAATACATTATTAAATATACTGTCCCCCATAATAAATTATTAAATATACTGCCCCCCATAATACATTATTAAATATACTGCCCCCATAATACATTATTAAATATACTGTCCCCATAATTAATTATTAAATATACTGCCCCCATAATACATTATTAAATATACTGCCCCCATAATTAATTATTAAATATACTGCCCCCATAATACATTATTAAATATACTGCCCCCATAATAAATTATTGAATATACTGTCCCCATAATAAATTATTAAATATACTGTCCCCATAATACATTATTAAATATACTGCCCCCCATAAAACATTATTAAATATACTGCCCCCCATTATTAAATATACTGCCCCCCATAATACATTATTAAATATACTGCCCCCCATTATTAAATATACTGTCCCCCATAATAAATTATTAAATATACTGCCCCCATAATAAATTATTAAATATACTGCCCCCCATAATACATTATTAAATATACTGCCCCCATAATTAATTATTAAATATACTGCCCCCATAATACATTATTAAATATACTGCCCCCATAATTAATTATTAAATATACTGCCCCCATAATACATTATTAAATATACTGCCCCCATAATAAATTATTGAATATACTGTCCCCATAATAAATTATTAAATATACTGTCCCCATAATACATTATTAAATATACTGCCCCCCATAAAACATTATTAAATATACTGCCCCCCATTATTAAATATACTGCCCCCCATAATACATTATTAAATATACTGCCCCCCATTATTAAATATACTGTCCCCCATAATAAATTATTAAATATACTTCCCCCATAATAAATTATTAAATATACTGCCCCCATAATAAATTATTGAATATAATGTCCCCATAATAAATTATTAAATATACTGTCCCCATAATACATTATTAAATATACTGTCCCCATAATAAATTATTAAATATACTGCCCCCCATTATTAAATATACTGCCCCCCATAATACATTATTAAATATACTGCCCCCATAATACATTATTAAATATACTGTCCCCATAATTAATTATTAAATATACTGCCCCCATAATACATTATTAAATATACTGCCCCCATAATTAATTATTAAATATACTGCCCCCATAATACATTATTAAATATACTGCCCCCATAATAAATTATTGAATATACTGTCCCCATAATAAATTATTAAATATACTGTCCCCATAATACATTATTAAATATACTGCCCCCCATAAAACATTATTAAATATACTGCCCCCCATTATTAAATATACTGCCCCCCATAATACATTATTAAATATACTGCCCCCCATTATTAAATATACTGTCCCCCATAATAAATTATTAAATATACTGCCCCCATAATAAATTATTAAATATACTGCCCCCATAATACATTATTAAATATACTGCCCCCATAATTAATTATTAAATATACTGCCCCCATAATACATTATTAAATATACTGCCCCCATAATTAATTATTAAATATACTGCCCCCATAATACATTATTAAATATACTGCCCCCATAATAAATTATTGAATATACTGTCCCCATAATAAATTATTAAATATACTGTCCCCATAATACATTATTAAATATACTGCCCCCCATTATTAAATATACTGCCCCCCATAATACATTATTAAATATACTGCCCCCCATTATTAAATATACTGTCCCCCATAATAAATTATTAAATATACTGCCCCCATAATAAATTATTAAATATACTGCCCCCATAATACATTATTAAATATACTGTCCCCCATAATAAATTATTAAATATACTGCCCCCCATAATACATTATCAAATATACTGCCCCCAATAATATATTATTAAATATACTGCCCCCCATTATTAAATATACTGTCCCCCATAATAAATTATTAAATATACTGCCCCCATAATAAATTATTAAATATACTGCCCCCATAATACATTATTAAATATACTGTCCCCCATAATAAATTATTAAATATACTGCCCCCCATAATACATTATCAAATATACTGCCCCCAATAATATATTATTAAATATATTGCCCCCAAAATACATTATTAAATATACTGTCCCCCATAATACATTATTAAATATACTGCCCCCATAATACATTATTAAATATACTGTCCCCATATTTAATTATTAAATATACTGCCCCCATAATACATTATTAAATATACTGCCCCCATAATAAATTATTGAATATACTGTCCCCATAATAAATTATTAAATATACTGTCCCCATAATACATTATTAAATATACTGCCCCCCATAAAACATTATTAAATATACTGCCCCCCATTATTAAATATACTGCCCCCCATAATACATTATTAAATATACTGCCCCCCATTATTAAATATACTGTCCCCCATAATAAATTATTAAATATACTGCCCCCATAATAAATTATTAAATATACTGCCCCCATAATAAATTATTGAATATAATGTCCCCATAATAAATTATTAAATATACTGTCCCCATAATACATTATTAAATATACTGTCCCCATAATAAATTATTAAATATACTGCCCCCCATTATTAAATATACTGCCCCCCATAATACATTATTAAATATACTGCCCCCATAATACATTATTAAATATACTGTCCCCATAATTAATTATTAAATATACTGCCCCCATAATACATTATTAAATATACTGCCCCCATAATTAATTATTAAATATACTGCCCCCATAATACATTATTAAATATACTGCCCCCATAATAAATTATTGAATATACTGTCCCCATAATAAATTATTAAATATACTGTCCCCATAATACATTATTAAATATACTGCCCCCCATAAAACATTATTAAATATACTGCCCCCCATTATTAAATATACTGCCCCCCATAATACATTATTAAATATACTGCCCCCCATTATTAAATATACTGTCCCCCATAATAAATTATTAAATATACTGCCCCCATAATAAATTATTAAATATACTGCCCCCCATAATACATTATTAAATATACTGCCCCCATAATTAATTATTAAATATACTGCCCCCATAATACATTATTAAATATACTGCCCCCATAATTAATTATTAAATATACTGCCCCCATAATACATTATTAAATATACTGCCCCCATAATAAATTATTGAATATACTGTCCCCATAATAAATTATTAAATATACTGTCCCCATAATACATTATTAAATATACTGCCCCCCATAAAACATTATTAAATATACTGCCCCCCATTATTAAATATACTGCCCCCCATAATACATTATTAAATATACTGCCCCCCATTATTAAATATACTGTCCCCCATAATAAATTATTAAATATACTGCCCCCATAATAAATTATTAAATATACTGCCCCCATAATAAATTATTGAATATAATGTCCCCATAATAAATTATTAAATATACTGTCCCCATAATACATTATTAAATATACTGTCCCCATAATAAATTATTAAATATACTGCCCCCCATTATTAAATATACTGCCCCCCATAATACATTATTAAATATACTGCCCCCATAATACATTATTAAATATACTGTCCCCATAATTAATTATTAAATATACTGCCCCCATAATACATTATTAAATATACTGCCCCCATAATTAATTATTAAATATACTGCCCCCATAATACATTATTAAATATACTGCCCCCATAATAAATTATTGAATATACTGTCCCCATAATAAATTATTAAATATACTGTCCCCATAATACATTATTAAATATACTGCCCCCCATAAAACATTATTAAATATACTGCCCCCCATTATTAAATATACTGCCCCCCATAATACATTATTAAATATACTGCCCCCCATTATTAAATATACTGTCCCCCATAATAAATTATTAAATATACTGCCCCCATAATAAATTATTAAATATACTGCCCCCCATAATACATTATTAAATATACTGCCCCCATAATTAATTATTAAATATACTGCCCCCATAATACATTATTAAATATACTGCCCCCATAATTAATTATTAAATATACTGCCCCCATAATACATTATTAAATATACTGCCCCCATAATAAATTATTGAATATACTGTCCCCATAATAAATTATTAAATATACTGTCCCCATAATACATTATTAAATATACTGCCCCCCATAAAACATTATTAAATATACTGCCCCCCATTATTAAATATACTGCCCCCCATAATACATTATTAAATATACTGCCCCCCATTATTAAATATACTGTCCCCCATAATAAATTATTAAATATACTGCCCCCATAATAAATTATTAAATATACTGCCCCCATAATACATTATTAAATATACTGTCCCCCATAATAAATTATTAAATATACTGCCCCCCATAATACATTATCAAATATACTGCCCCCAATAATATATTATTAAATATATTGCCCCCAAAATACATTATTAAATATACTGTCCCCCATAATACATTATTAAATATACTGCCCCCATAATACATTATTAAAGATACTGTCCCCATAATTAATTATTAAATATACTGCCCCCATAATACATTATTAAATATACTGCCCCCATAATAAATTCTTGAATATACTGTCCCCATAATAAATTATTAAATATACTGTCCCCATAATACATTATTAAATATACTGCCCCCCATAAAACATTATTAAATATACTGCCCCCCATTATTAAATATACTGCCCCCCATAATACATTATTAAATATACTGCCCCCCATTATTAAATATACTGTCCCCCATAATAAATTATTAAATATACTGCCCCCATAATAAATTATTAAATATACTGCCCCCATAATAAATTATTGAATATAATGTCCCCATAATAAATTATTAAATATACTGTCCCCATAATACATTATTAAATATACTGTCCCCATAATAAATTATTAAATATACTGCCCCCCATTATTAAATATACTGCCCCCCATAATAAATTATTAAATATACTGCCCCCCATAATACATTATTAAATATACTGCCCCCATAATTAATTATTAAATATACTGCCCCCATAATACATTATTAAATATACTGCCCCCATAATTAATTATTAAATATACTGCCCCCATAATACATTATTAAATATACTGCCCCCATAATAAATTATTGAATATACTGTCCCCATAATAAATTATTAAATATACTGTCCCCATAATACATTATTAAATATACTGCCCCCCATAAAACATTATTAAATATACTGCCCCCCATTATTAAATATACTGCCCCCCATAATACATTATTAAATATACTGCCCCCATAATAAATTATTGAATATACTGTCCCCATAATAAATTATTAAATATACTGTCCCCATAATACATTATTAAATATACTGCCCCCCATAAAACATTATTAAATATACTGCCCCCCATTATTAAATATACTGCCCCCCATAATACATTATTAAATATACTGCCCCCCATTATTAAATATACTGTCCCCCATAATAAATTATTAAATATACTGCCCCCATAATAAATTATTAAATATACTGCCCCCCATAATACATTATCAAATATACTGCCCCCAATAATATATTATTAAATATATTGCCCCCAAAATACATTATTAAATATACTGTCCCCCATAATACATTATTAAATATACTGCCCCCATAATTAATTATTAAATATACTGCCCCCATAATACATTATTAAATATACTGCCCCCATAATTAATTATTAAATATACTGCCCCCATAATACATTATTAAATATACTGCCCCCATAATAAATTATTGAATATACTGTCCCCATAATAAATTATTAAATATACTGTCCCCATAATACATTATTAAATATACTGCCCCCCATAAAACATTATTAAATATACTGCCCCCCATTATTAAATATACTGCCCCCCATAATACATTATTAAATATACTGCCCCCCATTATTAAATATACTGTCCCCCATAATAAATTATTAAATATACTTCCCCCATAATAAATTATTAAATATACTGCCCCCATAATAAATTATTGAATATAATGTCCCCATAATAAATTATTAAATATACTGTCCCCATAATACATTATTAAATATACTGTCCCCATAATAAATTATTAAATATACTGCCCCCCATTATTAAATATACTGCCCCCCATAATACATTATTAAATATACTGCCCCCATAATACATTATTAAATATACTGTCCCCATAATTAATTATTAAATATACTGCCCCCATAATACATTATTAAATATACTGCCCCCATAATTAATTATTAAATATACTGCCCCCATAATACATTATTAAATATACTGCCCCCATAATAAATTATTGAATATACTGTCCCCATAATAAATTATTAAATATACTGTCCCCATAATACATTATTAAATATACTGCCCCCCATAAAACATTATTAAATATACTGCCCCCCATTATTAAATATACTGCCCCCCATAATACATTATTAAATATACTGCCCCCCATTATTAAATATACTGTCCCCCATAATAAATTATTAAATATACTGCCCCCCATAATACATTATTAAATATACTGCCCCCATAATTAATTATTAAATATACTGCCCCCATAATACATTATTAAATATACTGCCCCCATAATTAATTATTAAATATACTGCCCCCATAATACATTATTAAATATACTGCCCCCATAATAAATTATTGAATATACTGTCCCCATAATAAATTATTAAATATACTGTCCCCATAATACATTATTAAATATACTGCCCCCCATAAAACATTATTAAATATACTGCCCCCCATTATTAAATATACTGCCCCCCATAATACATTATTAAATATACTGCCCCCCATTATTAAATATACTGTCCCCCATAATAAATTATTAAATATACTGCCCCCATAATAAATTATTAAATATACTGCCCCCATAATACATTATTAAATATACTGTCCCCCATAATAAATTATTAAATATACTGCCCCCCATAATACATTATCAAATATACTGCCCCCAATAATATATTATTAAATATATTGCCCCCAAAATACATTATTAAATATACTGTCCCCCATAATACATTATTAAATATACTGCCCCCCATTATTAAATATACTGTCCCCCATAATAAATTATTAAATATACTGCCCCCATAATAAATTATTAAATATACTGCCCCCCATAATACATTATTAAATATACTGCCCCCATAATTAATTATTAAATATACTGCCCCCATAATACATTATTAAATATACTGCCCCCATAATTAATTATTAAATATACTGCCCCCATAATACATTATTAAATATACTGCCCCCATAATAAATTATTGAATATACTGTCCCCATAATAAATTATTAAATATACTGTCCCCATAATACATTATTAAATATACTGCCCCCCATAAAACATTATTAAATATACTGCCCCCCATTATTAAATATACTGCCCCCCATAATACATTATTAAATATACTGCCCCCCATTATTAAATATACTGTCCCCCATAATAAATTATTAAATATACTGCCCCCATAATAAATTATTAAATATACTGCCCCCATAATAAATTATTGAATATAATGTCCCCATAATAAATTATTAAATATACTGTCCCCATAATACATTATTAAATATACTGTCCCCATAATAAATTATTAAATATACTGCCCCCCATTATTAAATATACTGCCCCCCATAATACATTATTAAATATACTGCCCCCATAATTAATTATTAAATATACTGCCCCCATAATACATTATTAAATATACTGCCCCCATAATAAATTATTGAATATACTGTCCCCATAATAAATTATTAAATATACTGTCCCCATAATACATTATTAAATATACTGCCCCCCATAAAACATTATTAAATATACTGCCCCCCATTATTAAATATACTGCCCCCCATAATACATTATTAAATATACTGCCCCCCATTATTAAATATACTGTCCCCCATAATAAATTATTAAATATACTGCCCCCATAATAAATTATTAAATATACTGCCCCCCATAATACATTATTAAATATACTGCCCCCATAATTAATTATTAAATATACTGCCCCCATAATACATTATTAAATATACTGCCCCCATAATTAATTATTAAATATACTGCCCCCATAATACATTATTAAATATACTGCCCCCATAATAAATTATTGAATATACTGTCCCCATAATAAATTATTAAATATACTGTCCCCATAATACATTATTAAATATACTGCCCCCCATAAAACATTATTAAATATACTGCCCCCCATTATTAAATATACTGCCCCCCATAATACATTATTAAATATACTGCCCCCCATTATTAAATATACTGTCCCCCATAATAAATTATTAAATATACTGCCCCCATAATAAATTATTAAATATACTGCCCCCATAATACATTATTAAATATACTGTCCCCCATAATAAATTATTAAATATACTGCCCCCCATAATACATTATCAAATATACTGCCCCCAATAATATATTATTAAATATATTGCCCCCAAAATACATTATTAAATATACTGTCCCCCATAATACATTATTAAATATACTGCCCCCATAATACATTATTAAATATACTGTCCCCATAATTAATTATTAAATATACTGCCCCCATAATACATTATTAAATATACTGCCCCCATAATAAATTATTGAATATACTGTCCCCATAATAAATTATTAAATATACTGTCCCCATAATACATTATTAAATATACTGCCCCCCATAAAACATTATTAAATATACTGCCCCCCATTATTAAATATACTGCCCCCCATAATACATTATTAAATATACTGCCCCCCATTATTAAATATACTGTCCCCCATAATAAATTATTAAATATACTGCCCCCATAATAAATTATTAAATATACTGCCCCCATAATAAATTATTGAATATAATGTCCCCATAATAAATTATTAAATATACTGTCCCCATAATACATTATTAAATATACTGTCCCCATAATAAATTATTAAATATACTGCCCCCCATTATTAAATATACTGCCCCCCATAATACATTATTAAATATACTGCCCCCATAATACATTATTAAATATACTGTCCCCATAATTAATTATTAAATATACTGCCCCCATAATACATTATTAAATATACTGCCCCCATAATTAATTATTAAATATACTGCCCCCATAATACATTATTAAATATACTGCCCCCATAATAAATTATTGAATATACTGTCCCCATAATAAATTATTAAATATACTGTCCCCATAATACATTATTAAATATACTGCCCCCCATAAAACATTATTAAATATACTGCCCCCCATTATTAAATATACTGCCCCCCATAATACATTATTAAATATACTGCCCCCCATTATTAAATATACTGTCCCCCATAATAAATTATTAAATATACTGCCCCCATAATAAATTATTAAATATACTGCCCCCCATAATACATTATTAAATATACTGCCCCCATAATTAATTATTAAATATACTGCCCCCATAATACATTATTAAATATACTGCCCCCATAATTAATTATTAAATATACTGCCCCCATAATACATTATTAAATATACTGCCCCCATAATAAATTATTGAATATACTGTCCCCATAATAAATTATTAAATATACTGTCCCCATAATACATTATTAAATATACTGCCCCCCATAAAACATTATTAAATATACTGCCCCCCATTATTAAATATACTGCCCCCCATAATACATTATTAAATATACTGCCCCCCATTATTAAATATACTGTCCCCCATAATAAATTATTAAATATACTGCCCCCATAATAAATTATTAAATATACTGCCCCCATAATAAATTATTGAATATAATGTCCCCATAATAAATTATTAAATATACTGTCCCCATAATACATTATTAAATATACTGTCCCCATAATAAATTATTAAATATACTGCCCCCCATTATTAAATATACTGCCCCCCATAATACATTATTAAATATACTGCCCCCATAATTAATTATTAAATATACTGCCCCCATAATACATTATTAAATATACTGCCCCCATAATAAATTATTGAATATACTGTCCCCATAATAAATTATTAAATATACTGTCCCCATAATACATTATTAAATATACTGCCCCCCATAAAACATTATTAAATATACTGCCCCCCATTATTAAATATACTGCCCCCCATAATACATTATTAAATATACTGCCCCCCATTATTAAATATACTGTCCCCCATAATAAATTATTAAATATACTGCCCCCATAATAAATTATTAAATATACTGCCCCCCATAATACATTATTAAATATACTGCCCCCATAATTAATTATTAAATATACTGCCCCCATAATACATTATTAAATATACTGCCCCCATAATTAATTATTAAATATACTGCCCCCATAATACATTATTAAATATACTGCCCCCATAATAAATTATTGAATATACTGTCCCCATAATAAATTATTAAATATACTGTCCCCATAATACATTATTAAATATACTGCCCCCCATAAAACATTATTAAATATACTGCCCCCCATTATTAAATATACTGCCCCCCATAATACATTATTAAATATACTGCCCCCCATTATTAAATATACTGTCCCCCATAATAAATTATTAAATATACTGCCCCCATAATAAATTATTAAATATACTGCCCCCATAATACATTATTAAATATACTGTCCCCCATAATAAATTATTAAATATACTGCCCCCCATAATACATTATCAAATATACTGCCCCCAATAATATATTATTAAATATATTGCCCCCAAAATACATTATTAAATATACTGTCCCCCATAATACATTATTAAATATACTGCCCCCATAATACATTATTAAATATACTGTCCCCATAATTAATTATTAAATATACTGCCCCCATAATACATTATTAAATATACTGCCCCCATAATAAATTATTGAATATACTGTCCCCATAATAAATTATTAAATATACTGTCCCCATAATACATTATTAAATATACTGCCCCCCATAAAACATTATTAAATATACTGCCCCCCATTATTAAATATACTGCCCCCCATAATACATTATTAAATATACTGCCCCCCATTATTAAATATACTGTCCCCCATAATAAATTATTAAATATACTGCCCCCATAATAAATTATTAAATATACTGCCCCCATAATAAATTATTGAATATAATGTCCCCATAATAAATTATTAAATATACTGTCCCCATAATACATTATTAAATATACTGTCCCCATAATAAATTATTAAATATACTGCCCCCCATTATTAAATATACTGCCCCCCATAATACATTATTAAATATACTGCCCCCATAATACATTATTAAATATACTGTCCCCATAATTAATTATTAAATATACTGCCCCCATAATACATTATTAAATATACTGCCCCCATAATTAATTATTAAATATACTGCCCCCATAATACATTATTAAATATACTGCCCCCATAATAAATTATTGAATATACTGTCCCCATAATAAATTATTAAATATACTGTCCCCATAATACATTATTAAATATACTGCCCCCCATAAAACATTATTAAATATACTGCCCCCCATTATTAAATATACTGCCCCCCATAATACATTATTAAATATACTGCCCCCCATTATTAAATATACTGTCCCCCATAATAAATTATTAAATATACTGCCCCCATAATAAATTATTAAATATACTGCCCCCCATAATACATTATTAAATATACTGCCCCCATAATTAATTATTAAATATACTGCCCCCATAATACATTATTAAATATACTGCCCCCATAATTAATTATTAAATATACTGCCCCCATAATACATTATTAAATATACTGCCCCCATAATAAATTATTGAATATACTGTCCCCATAATAAATTATTAAATATACTGTCCCCATAATACATTATTAAATATACTGCCCCCCATAAAACATTATTAAATATACTGCCCCCCATTATTAAATATACTGCCCCCCATAATACATTATTAAATATACTGCCCCCCATTATTAAATATACTGTCCCCCATAATAAATTATTAAATATACTGCCCCCATAATAAATTATTAAATATACTGCCCCTATAATAAATTATTGAATATAATGTCCCCATAATAAATTATTAAATATACTGTCCCCATAATACATTATTAAATATACTGTCCCCATAATAAATTATTAAATATACTGCCCCCCATTATTAAATATACTGCCCCCCATAATACATTATTAAATATACTGCCCCCATAATTAATTATTAAATATACTGCCCCCATAATACATTATTAAATATACTGCCCCCATAATAAATTATTGAATATACTGTCCCCATAATAAATTATTAAATATACTGTCCCCATAGTACATTATTAAATATACTGCCCCCCATAAAACATTATTAAATATACTGCCCCCCATTATTAAATATACTGCCCCCCATAATACATTATTAAATATACTGCCCCCATAATTAATTATTAAATATACTGCCCCCATAATACATTATTAAATATACTGCCCCCATAATAAATTATTGAATATACTGTCCCCATAATAAATTATTAAATATACTGTCCCCATAGTACATTATTAAATATACTGCCCCCCATAATAAATTATTAAATATACTGCCCCCCATAATAAATTTTTAAATATACTGCCCCCCATAATAAATTATTAAATATACTGCCCCCATAATACATTATTAAATATGATGTCCCCCATAATAAATTATTAAATATACTGCCCCCCATTATTAAATATACTGCCCCCCATAATACATTATTAAATATACTGCCCCCCATTATTAAATATACTGTCCCCCATAATAAATTATTAAATATACTGCCCCCCATTATTAAATATACTGCCCCCATAATAAATTATTAAATATACTGCCCCCATTAATAAATTATTGAATATACTGTCCCCATAATACATTATTAAATATACTGCCCCCATAATAAATTATTGAATATACTGTCCCCATAATAAATTATTAAATATACTGTCCCCATAATACATTATTAAATATACTGCCCCCCATAATAAATTATTAAATATACTGTCCCCATAATACATTATTAAATATACTGCCCCCATAATTAATTATTAAATATACTGCCCCCATAATACATTATTAAATATACTGCCCCCATAATAAATTATTGAATATACTGTCCCCATAATAAATTATTAAATATACTGTCCCCATAATACATTATTAAATATACTGCCCCCCATAAAACATTATTAAATATACTGCCCCCCATTATTAAATATACTGCCCCCCATAATACATTATTAAATATACTGCCCCCCATTATTAAATATACTGTCCCCCATAATAAATTATTAAATATACTGCCCCCATAATAAATTATTAAATATACTGCCCCCATAATAAATTATTGAATATAATGTCCCCATAATAAATTATTAAATATACTGTCCCCATAATACATTATTAAATATACTGTCCCCATAATAAATTATTAAATATACTGCCCCCCATTATTAAATATACTGCCCCCCATAATACATTATTAAATATACTGCCCCCATAATACATTATTAAATATACTGTCCCCATAATTAATTATTAAATATACTGCCCCCATAATACATTATTAAATATACTGCCCCCATAATTAATTATTAAATATACTGCCCCCATAATACATTATTAAATATACTGCCCCCATAATAAATTATTGAATATACTGTCCCCATAATAAATTATTAAATATACTGTCCCCATAATACATTATTAAATATACTGCCCCCCATAAAACATTATTAAATATACTGCCCCCCATTATTAAATATACTGCCCCCCATAATACATTATTAAATATACTGCCCCCCATTATTAAATATACTGTCCCCCATAATAAATTATTAAATATACTGCCCCCATAATAAATTATTAAATATACTGCCCCCCATAATACATTATTAAATATACTGCCCCCATAATTAATTATTAAATATACTGCCCCCATAATACATTATTAAATATACTGCCCCCATAATTAATTATTAAATATACTGCCCCCATAATACATTATTAAATATACTGCCCCCATAATAAATTATTGAATATACTGTCCCCATAATAAATTATTAAATATACTGTCCCCATAATACATTATTAAATATACTGCCCCCCATAAAACATTATTAAATATACTGCCCCCCATTATTAAATATACTGCCCCCCATAATACATTATTAAATATACTGCCCCCCATTATTAAATATACTGTCCCCCATAATAAATTATTAAATATACTGCCCCCATAATAAATTATTAAATATACTGCCCCTATAATAAATTATTGAATATAATGTCCCCATAATAAATTATTAAATATACTGTCCCCATAATACATTATTAAATATACTGTCCCCATAATAAATTATTAAATATACTGCCCCCCATTATTAAATATACTGCCCCCCATAATACATTATTAAATATACTGCCCCCATAATTAATTATTAAATATACTGCCCCCATAATACATTATTAAATATACTGCCCCCATAATAAATTATTGAATATACTGTCCCCATAATAAATTATTAAATATACTGTCCCCATAGTACATTATTAAATATACTGCCCCCCATAATAAATTATTAAATATACTGCCCCCCATAATAAATTTTTAAATATACTGCCCCCCATAATAAATTATTAAATATACTGCCCCCATAATACATTATTAAATATAATGTCCCCCATAATAAATTATTAAATATACTGCCCCCCATTATTAAATATACTGCCCCCCATAATACATTATTAAATATACTGCCCCCCATTACTAAATATACTGTCCCCCATAATAAATTATTAAATATACTGCCCCCCATTATTAAATATACTGCCCCCATTAATAAATTATTGAATATACTGTCCCCATAATACATTATTAAATATACTGCCCCCATAATAAATTATTGAATATACTGTCCCCATAATAAATTATTAAATATACTGTCCCCATAATACATTATTAAATATACTGCCCCCCATAATAAATTATTAAATATACTGTCCCCATAATACATTATTAAATATACTGCCCCCATAATTAATTATTAAATATACTGCCCCCATAATACATTATTAAATATACTGCCCCCATAATAAATTATTGAATATACTGTCCCCATAATAAATTATTAAATATACTGTCCCCATAATACATTATTAAATATACTGCCCCCCATAAAACATTATTAAATATACTGCCCCCCATTATTAAATATACTGCCCCCCATAATACATTATTAAATATACTGCCCCCCATTATTAAATATACTGTCCCCCATAATAAATTATTAAATATACTGCCCCCATAATAAATTATTAAATATACTGCCCCCATAATAAATTATTGAATATAATGTCCCCATAATAAATTATTAAATATACTGTCCCCATAATACATTATTAAATATACTGTCCCCATAATAAATTATTAAATATACTGCCCCCCATTATTAAATATACTGCCCCCCATAATACATTATTAAATATACTGCCCCCATAATACATTATTAAATATACTGTCCCCATAATTAATTATTAAATATACTGCCCCCATAATACATTATTAAATATACTGCCCCCATAATTAATTATTAAATATACTGCCCCCATAATACATTATTAAATATACTGCCCCCATAATTAATTATTAAATATACTGCCCCCATAATACATTATTAAATATACTGCCCCCATAATAAATTATTGAATATACTGTCCCCATAATAAATTATTAAATATACTGTCCCCATAATACATTATTAAATATACTGCCCCCCATAAAACATTATTAAATATACTGCCCCCCATTATTAAATATACTGCCCCCCATAATACATTATTAAATATACTGCCCCCCATTATTAAATATACTGTCCCCCATAATAAATTATTAAATATACTTCCCCCATAATAAATTATTAAATATACTGCCCCCATAATAAATTATTGAATATAATGTCCCCATAATAAATTATTAAATATACTGTCCCCATAATACATTATTAAATATACTGTCCCCATAATAAATTATTAAATATACTGCCCCCCATTATTAAATATACTGCCCCCCATAATACATTATTAAATATACTGCCCCCATAATACATTATTAAATATACTGTCCCCATAATTAATTATTAAATATACTGCCCCCATAATACATTATTAAATATACTGCCCCCATAATTAATTATTAAATATACTGCCCCCATAATACATTATTAAATATACTGCCCCCATAATAAATTATTGAATATACTGTCCCCATAATAAATTATTAAATATACTGTCCCCATAGTACATTATTAAATATACTGCCCCCCATAAAACATTATTAAATATACTGCCCCCCATTATTAAATATACTGCCCCCCATAATACATTATTAAATATACTGCCCCCATAATTAATTATTAAATATACTGCCCCCATAATACATTATTAAATATACTGCCCCCATAATAAATTATTGAATATACTGTCCCCATAATAAATTATTAAATATACTGTCCCCATAGTACATTATTAAATATACTGCCCCCCATAATAAATTATTAAATATACTGCCCCCCATAATAAATTTTTAAATATACTGCCCCCCATAATAAATTATTAAATATACTGCCCCCATAATACATTATTAAATATGATGTCCCCCATAATAAATTATTAAATATACTGCCCCCCATTATTAAATATACTGCCCCCCATAATACATTATTAAATATACTGCCCCCCATTATTAAATATACTGTCCCCCATAATAAATTATTAAATATACTGCCCCCCATTATTAAATATACTGCCCCCATAATAAATTATTAAATATACTGCCCCCATTAATAAATTATTGAATATACTGTCCCCATAATACATTATTAAATATACTGCCCCCATAATAAATTATTGAATATACTGTCCCCATAATAAATTATTAAATATACTGTCCCCATAATACATTATTAAATATACTGCCCCCCATAATAAATTATTAAATATACTGTCCCCATAATACATTATTAAATATACTGCCCCCATAATTAATTATTAAATATACTGCCCCCATAATACATTATTAAATATACTGCCCCCATAATAAATTATTGAATATACTGTCCCCATAATAAATTATTAAATATACTGTCCCCATAATACATTATTAAATATACTGCCCCCCATAAAACATTATTAAATATACTGCCCCCCATTATTAAATATACTGCCCCCCATAATACATTATTAAATATACTGCCCCCCATTATTAAATATACTGTCCCCCATAATAAATTATTAAATATACTGCCCCCATAATAAATTATTAAATATACTGCCCCCATAATAAATTATTGAATATAATGTCCCCATAATAAATTATTAAATATACTGTCCCCATAATACATTATTAAATATACTGTCCCCATAATAAATTATTAAATATACTGCCCCCCATTATTAAATATACTGCCCCCCATAATACATTATTAAATATACTGCCCCCATAATACATTATTAAATATACTGTCCCCATAATTAATTATTAAATATACTGCCCCCATAATACATTATTAAATATACTGCCCCCATAATTAATTATTAAATATACTGCCCCCATAATACATTATTAAATATACTGCCCCCATAATAAATTATTGAATATACTGTCCCCATAATAAATTATTAAATATACTGTCCCCATAATACATTATTAAATATACTGCCCCCCATAAAACATTATTAAATATACTGCCCCCCATTATTAAATATACTGCCCCCCATAATACATTATTAAATATACTGCCCCCCATTATTAAATATACTGTCCCCCATAATAAATTATTAAATATACTGCCCCCATAATAAATTATTAAATATACTGCCCCCCATAATACATTATTAAATATACTGCCCCCATAATTAATTATTAAATATACTGCCCCCATAATACATTATTAAATATACTGCCCCCATAATTAATTATTAAATATACTGCCCCCATAATACATTATTAAATATACTGCCCCCATAATAAATTATTGAATATACTGTCCCCATAATAAATTATTAAATATACTGTCCCCATAATACATTATTAAATATACTGCCCCCCATAAAACATTATTAAATATACTGCCCCCCATTATTAAATATACTGCCCCCCATAATACATTATTAAATATACTGCCCCCCATTATTAAATATACTGTCCCCCATAATAAATTATTAAATATACTGCCCCCATAATAAATTATTAAATATACTGCCCCTATAATAAATTATTGAATATAATGTCCCCATAATAAATTATTAAATATACTGTCCCCATAATACATTATTAAATATACTGTCCCCATAATAAATTATTAAATATACTGCCCCCCATTATTAAATATACTGCCCCCCATAATACATTATTAAATATACTGCCCCCATAATTAATTATTAAATATACTGCCCCCATAATACATTATTAAATATACTGCCCCCATAATAAATTATTGAATATACTGTCCCCATAATAAATTATTAAATATACTGTCCCCATAGTACATTATTAAATATACTGCCCCCCATAATAAATTATTAAATATACTGCCCCCCATAATAAATTTTTAAATATACTGCCCCCCATAATAAATTATTAAATATACTGCCCCCATAATACATTATTAAATATAATGTCCCCCATAATAAATTATTAAATATACTGCCCCCCATTATTAAATATACTGCCCCCCATAATACATTATTAAATATACTGCCCCCCATTACTAAATATACTGTCCCCCATAATAAATTATTAAATATACTGCCCCCCATTATTAAATATACTGCCCCCATTAATAAATTATTGAATATACTGTCCCCATAATACATTATTAAATATACTGCCCCCATAATAAATTATTGAATATACTGTCCCCATAATAAATTATTAAATATACTGTCCCCATAATACATTATTAAATATACTGCCCCCCATAATAAATTATTAAATATACTGTCCCCATAATACATTATTAAATATACTGCCCCCATAATTAATTATTAAATATACTGCCCCCATAATACATTATTAAATATACTGCCCCCATAATAAATTATTGAATATACTGTCCCCATAATAAATTATTAAATATACTGTCCCCATAATACATTATTAAATATACTGCCCCCCATAAAACATTATTAAATATACTGCCCCCCATTATTAAATATACTGCCCCCCATAATACATTATTAAATATACTGCCCCCCATTATTAAATATACTGTCCCCCATAATAAATTATTAAATATACTGCCCCCATAATAAATTATTAAATATACTGCCCCCATAATAAATTATTGAATATAATGTCCCCATAATAAATTATTAAATATACTGTCCCCATAATACATTATTAAATATACTGTCCCCATAATAAATTATTAAATATACTGCCCCCCATTATTAAATATACTGCCCCCCATAATACATTATTAAATATACTGCCCCCATAATACATTATTAAATATACTGTCCCCATAATTAATTATTAAATATACTGCCCCCATAATACATTATTAAATATACTGCCCCCATAATTAATTATTAAATATACTGCCCCCATAATACATTATTAAATATACTGCCCCCATAATTAATTATTAAATATACTGCCCCCATAATACATTATTAAATATACTGCCCCCATAATAAATTATTGAATATACTGTCCCCATAATAAATTATTAAATATACTGTCCCCATAATACATTATTAAATATACTGCCCCCCATAAAACATTATTAAATATACTGCCCCCCATTATTAAATATACTGCCCCCCATAATACATTATTAAATATACTGCCCCCCATTATTAAATATACTGTCCCCCATAATAAATTATTAAATATACTTCCCCCATAATAAATTATTAAATATACTGCCCCCATAATAAATTATTGAATATAATGTCCCCATAATAAATTATTAAATATACTGTCCCCATAATACATTATTAAATATACTGTCCCCATAATAAATTATTAAATATACTGCCCCCCATTATTAAATATACTGCCCCCCATAATACATTATTAAATATACTGCCCCCATAATACATTATTAAATATACTGTCCCCATAATTAATTATTAAATATACTGCCCCCATAATACATTATTAAATATACTGCCCCCATAATTAATTATTAAATATACTGCCCCCATAATACATTATTAAATATACTGCCCCCATAATAAATTATTGAATATACTGTCCCCATAATAAATTATTAAATATACTGTCCCCATAATACATTATTAAATATACTGCCCCCCATAAAACATTATTAAATATACTGCCCCCCATTATTAAATATACTGCCCCCCATAATACATTATTAAATATACTGCCCCCCATTATTAAATATACTGTCCCCCATAATAAATTATTAAATATACTGCCCCCCATAATACATTATTAAATATACTGCCCCCATAATTAATTATTAAATATACTGCCCCCATAATACATTATTAAATATACTGCCCCCATAATTAATTATTAAATATACTGCCCCCATAATACATTATTAAATATACTGCCCCCATAATAAATTATTGAATATACTGTCCCCATAATAAATTATTAAATATACTGTCCCCATAATACATTATTAAATATACTGCCCCCCATAAAACATTATTAAATATACTGCCCCCCATTATTAAATATACTGCCCCCCATAATACATTATTAAATATACTGCCCCCCATTATTAAATATACTGTCCCCCATAATAAATTATTAAATATACTGCCCCCATAATAAATTATTAAATATACTGCCCCCATAATACATTATTAAATATACTGTCCCCCATAATAAATTATTAAATATACTGCCCCCCATAATACATTATCAAATATACTGCCCCCAATAATATATTATTAAATATATTGCCCCCAAAATACATTATTAAATATACTGTCCCCCATAATACATTATTAAATATACTGCCCCCCATTATTAAATATACTGTCCCCCATAATAAATTATTAAATATACTGCCCCCATAATAAATTATTAAATATACTGCCCCCCATAATACATTATTAAATATACTGCCCCCATAATTAATTATTAAATATACTGCCCCCATAATACATTATTAAATATACTGCCCCCATAATTAATTATTAAATATACTGCCCCCATAATACATTATTAAATATACTGCCCCCATAATAAATTATTGAATATACTGTCCCCATAATAAATTATTAAATATACTGTCCCCATAATACATTATTAAATATACTGCCCCCCATAAAACATTATTAAATATACTGCCCCCCATTATTAAATATACTGCCCCCCATAATACATTATTAAATATACTGCCCCCCATTATTAAATATACTGTCCCCCATAATAAATTATTAAATATACTGCCCCCATAATAAATTATTAAATATACTGCCCCCATAATAAATTATTGAATATAATGTCCCCATAATAAATTATTAAATATACTGTCCCCATAATACATTATTAAATATACTGTCCCCATAATAAATTATTAAATATACTGCCCCCCATTATTAAATATACTGCCCCCCATAATACATTATTAAATATACTGCCCCCATAATTAATTATTAAATATACTGCCCCCATAATACATTATTAAATATACTGCCCCCATAATAAATTATTGAATATACTGTCCCCATAATAAATTATTAAATATACTGTCCCCATAATACATTATTAAATATACTGCCCCCCATAAAACATTATTAAATATACTGCCCCCCATTATTAAATATACTGCCCCCCATAATACATTATTAAATATACTGCCCCCCATTATTAAATATACTGTCCCCCATAATAAATTATTAAATATACTGCCCCCATAATAAATTATTAAATATACTGCCCCCCATAATACATTATTAAATATACTGCCCCCATAATTAATTATTAAATATACTGCCCCCATAATACATTATTAAATATACTGCCCCCATAATTAATTATTAAATATACTGCCCCCATAATACATTATTAAATATACTGCCCCCATAATAAATTATTGAATATACTGTCCCCATAATAAATTATTAAATATACTGTCCCCATAATACATTATTAAATATACTGCCCCCCATAAAACATTATTAAATATACTGCCCCCCATTATTAAATATACTGCCCCCCATAATACATTATTAAATATACTGCCCCCCATTATTAAATATACTGTCCCCCATAATAAATTATTAAATATACTGCCCCCATAATAAATTATTAAATATACTGCCCCCATAATACATTATTAAATATACTGTCCCCCATAATAAATTATTAAATATACTGCCCCCCATAATACATTATCAAATATACTGCCCCCAATAATATATTATTAAATATATTGCCCCCAAAATACATTATTAAATATACTGTCCCCCATAATACATTATTAAATATACTGCCCCCATAATACATTATTAAATATACTGTCCCCATAATTAATTATTAAATATACTGCCCCCATAATACATTATTAAATATACTGCCCCCATAATAAATTATTGAATATACTGTCCCCATAATAAATTATTAAATATACTGTCCCCATAATACATTATTAAATATACTGCCCCCCATAAAACATTATTAAATATACTGCCCCCCATTATTAAATATACTGCCCCCCATAATACATTATTAAATATACTGCCCCCCATTATTAAATATACTGTCCCCCATAATAAATTATTAAATATACTGCCCCCATAATAAATTATTAAATATACTGCCCCCATAATAAATTATTGAATATAATGTCCCCATAATAAATTATTAAATATACTGTCCCCATAATACATTATTAAATATACTGTCCCCATAATAAATTATTAAATATACTGCCCCCCATTATTAAATATACTGCCCCCCATAATACATTATTAAATATACTGCCCCCATAATACATTATTAAATATACTGTCCCCATAATTAATTATTAAATATACTGCCCCCATAATACATTATTAAATATACTGCCCCCATAATTAATTATTAAATATACTGCCCCCATAATACATTATTAAATATACTGCCCCCATAATAAATTATTGAATATACTGTCCCCATAATAAATTATTAAATATACTGTCCCCATAATACATTATTAAATATACTGCCCCCCATAAAACATTATTAAATATACTGCCCCCCATTATTAAATATACTGCCCCCCATAATACATTATTAAATATACTGCCCCCCATTATTAAATATACTGTCCCCCATAATAAATTATTAAATATACTGCCCCCATAATAAATTATTAAATATACTGCCCCCCATAATACATTATTAAATATACTGCCCCCATAATTAATTATTAAATATACTGCCCCCATAATACATTATTAAATATACTGCCCCCATAATTAATTATTAAATATACTGCCCCCATAATACATTATTAAATATACTGCCCCCATAATAAATTATTGAATATACTGTCCCCATAATAAATTATTAAATATACTGTCCCCATAATACATTATTAAATATACTGCCCCCCATAAAACATTATTAAATATACTGCCCCCCATTATTAAATATACTGCCCCCCATAATACATTATTAAATATACTGCCCCCCATTATTAAATATACTGTCCCCCATAATAAATTATTAAATATACTGCCCCCATAATAAATTATTAAATATACTGCCCCTATAATAAATTATTGAATATAATGTCCCCATAATAAATTATTAAATATACTGTCCCCATAATACATTATTAAATATACTGTCCCCATAATAAATTATTAAATATACTGCCCCCCATTATTAAATATACTGCCCCCCATAATACATTATTAAATATACTGCCCCCATAATTAATTATTAAATATACTGCCCCCATAATACATTATTAAATATACTGCCCCCATAATAAATTATTGAATATACTGTCCCCATAATAAATTATTAAATATACTGTCCCCATAGTACATTATTAAATATACTGCCCCCCATAAAACATTATTAAATATACTGCCCCCCATTATTAAATATACTGCCCCCCATAATACATTATTAAATATACTGCCCCCATAATTAATTATTAAATATACTGCCCCCATAATACATTATTAAATATACTGCCCCCATAATAAATTATTGAATATACTGTCCCCATAATAAATTATTAAATATACTGTCCCCATAGTACATTATTAAATATACTGCCCCCCATAATAAATTATTAAATATACTGCCCCCCATAATAAATTTTTAAATATACTGCCCCCCATAATAAATTATTAAATATACTGCCCCCATAATACATTATTAAATATGATGTCCCCCATAATAAATTATTAAATATACTGCCCCCCATTATTAAATATACTGCCCCCCATAATACATTATTAAATATACTGCCCCCCATTATTAAATATACTGTCCCCCATAATAAATTATTAAATATACTGCCCCCCATTATTAAATATACTGCCCCCATAATAAATTATTAAATATACTGCCCCCATTAATAAATTATTGAATATACTGTCCCCATAATACATTATTAAATATACTGCCCCCATAATAAATTATTGAATATACTGTCCCCATAATAAATTATTAAATATACTGTCCCCATAATACATTATTAAATATACTGCCCCCCATAATAAATTATTAAATATACTGTCCCCATAATACATTATTAAATATACTGCCCCCATAATTAATTATTAAATATACTGCCCCCATAATACATTATTAAATATACTGCCCCCATAATAAATTATTGAATATACTGTCCCCATAATAAATTATTAAATATACTGTCCCCATAATACATTATTAAATATACTGCCCCCCATAAAACATTATTAAATATACTGCCCCCCATTATTAAATATACTGCCCCCCATAATACATTATTAAATATACTGCCCCCCATTATTAAATATACTGTCCCCCATAATAAATTATTAAATATACTGCCCCCATAATAAATTATTAAATATACTGCCCCCATAATAAATTATTGAATATAATGTCCCCATAATAAATTATTAAATATACTGTCCCCATAATACATTATTAAATATACTGTCCCCATAATAAATTATTAAATATACTGCCCCCCATTATTAAATATACTGCCCCCCATAATACATTATTAAATATACTGCCCCCATAATACATTATTAAATATACTGTCCCCATAATTAATTATTAAATATACTGCCCCCATAATACATTATTAAATATACTGCCCCCATAATTAATTATTAAATATACTGCCCCCATAATACATTATTAAATATACTGCCCCCATAATAAATTATTGAATATACTGTCCCCATAATAAATTATTAAATATACTGTCCCCATAATACATTATTAAATATACTGCCCCCCATAAAACATTATTAAATATACTGCCCCCCATTATTAAATATACTGCCCCCCATAATACATTATTAAATATACTGCCCCCCATTATTAAATATACTGTCCCCCATAATAAATTATTAAATATACTGCCCCCATAATAAATTATTAAATATACTGCCCCCATAATACATTATTAAATATACTGTCCCCCATAATAAATTATTAAATATACTGCCCCCCATAATACATTATCAAATATACTGCCCCCAATAATATATTATTAAATATATTGCCCCCAAAATACATTATTAAATATACTGTCCCCCATAATACATTATTAAATATACTGCCCCCATAATACATTATTAAATATACTGTCCCCATAATTAATTATTAAATATACTGCCCCCATAATACATTATTAAATATACTGCCCCCATAATAAATTATTGAATATACTGTCCCCATAATAAATTATTAAATATACTGTCCCCATAATACATTATTAAATATACTGCCCCCCATAAAACATTATTAAATATACTGCCCCCCATTATTAAATATACTGCCCCCCATAATACATTATTAAATATACTGCCCCCCATTATTAAATATACTGTCCCCCATAATAAATTATTAAATATACTGCCCCCATAATAAATTATTAAATATACTGCCCCCATAATAAATTATTGAATATAATGTCCCCATAATAAATTATTAAATATACTGTCCCCATAATACATTATTAAATATACTGTCCCCATAATAAATTATTAAATATACTGCCCCCCATTATTAAATATACTGCCCCCCATAATAAATTATTAAATATACTGCCCCCCATAATACATTATTAAATATACTGCCCCCATAATTAATTATTAAATATACTGCCCCCATAATACATTATTAAATATACTGCCCCCATAATTAATTATTAAATATACTGCCCCCATAATACATTATTAAATATACTGCCCCCATAATAAATTATTGAATATACTGTCCCCATAATAAATTATTAAATATACTGTCCCCATAATACATTATTAAATATACTGCCCCCCATAAAACATTATTAAATATACTGCCCCCCATTATTAAATATACTGCCCCCCATAATACATTATTAAATATACTGCCCCCCATTATTAAATATACTGTCCCCCATAATAAATTATTAAATATACTGCCCCCATAATAAATTATTAAATATACTGCCCCCCATAATACATTATTAAATATACTGCCCCCATAATTAATTATTAAATATACTGCCCCCATAATACATTATTAAATATACTGCCCCCATAATTAATTATTAAATATACTGCCCCCATAATACATTATTAAATATACTGCCCCCATAATAAATTATTGAATATACTGTCCCCATAATAAATTATTAAATATACTGTCCCCATAATACATTATTAAATATACTGCCCCCCATAAAACATTATTAAATATACTGCCCCCCATTATTAAATATACTGCCCCCCATAATACATTATTAAATATACTGCCCCCCATTATTAAATATACTGTCCCCCATAATAAATTATTAAATATACTGCCCCCCATAATACATTATTAAATATACTGCCCCCATAATTAATTATTAAATATACTGCCCCCATAATACATTATTAAATATACTGCCCCCATAATTAATTATTAAATATACTGCCCCCATAATACATTATTAAATATACTGCCCCCATAATAAATTATTGAATATACTGTCCCCATAATAAATTATTAAATATACTGTCCCCATAATACATTATTAAATATACTGTCCCCATAATAAATTATTAAATATACTGCCCCCCATTATTAAATATACTGCCCCCCATAATACATTATTAAATATACTGCCCCCATAATTAATTATTAAATATACTGCCCCCATAATACATTATTAAATATACTGCCCCCATAATAAATTATTGAATATACTGTCCCCATAATAAATTATTAAATATACTGTCCCCATAATACATTATTAAATATACTGCCCCCCATAAAACATTATTAAATATACTGCCCCCCATTATTAAATATACTGCCCCCCATAATACATTATTAAATATACTGCCCCCCATTATTAAATATACTGTCCCCCATAATAAATTATTAAATATACTGCCCCCATAATAAATTATTAAATATACTGCCCCCCATAATACATTATTAAATATACTGCCCCCATAATTAATTATTAAATATACTGCCCCCATAATACATTATTAAATATACTGCCCCCATAATTAATTATTAAATATACTGCCCCCATAATACATTATTAAATATACTGCCCCCATAATAAATTATTGAATATACTGTCCCCATAATAAATTATTAAATATACTGTCCCCATAATACATTATTAAATATACTGCCCCCCATAAAACATTATTAAATATACTGCCCCCCATTATTAAATATACTGCCCCCCATAATACATTATTAAATATACTGCCCCCCATTATTAAATATACTGTCCCCCATAATAAATTATTAAATATACTGCCCCCATAATAAATTATTAAATATACTGCCCCCATAATACATTATTAAATATACTGTCCCCCATAATAAATTATTAAATATACTGCCCCCCATAATACATTATCAAATATACTGCCCCCAATAATATATTATTAAATATATTGCCCCCAAAATACATTATTAAATATACTGTCCCCCATAATACATTATTAAATATACTGCCCCCATAATACATTATTAAATATACTGTCCCCATAATTAATTATTAAATATACTGCCCCCATAATACATTATTAAATATACTGCCCCCATAATAAATTATTGAATATACTGTCCCCATAATAAATTATTAAATATACTGTCCCCATAATACATTATTAAATATACTGCCCCCCATAAAACATTATTAAATATACTGCCCCCCATTATTAAATATACTGCCCCCCATAATACATTATTAAATATACTGCCCCCCATTATTAAATATACTGTCCCCCATAATAAATTATTAAATATACTGCCCCCATAATAAATTATTAAATATACTGCCCCCATAATAAATTATTGAATATAATGTCCCCATAATAAATTATTAAATATACTGTCCCCATAATACATTATTAAATATACTGTCCCCATAATAAATTATTAAATATACTGCCCCCCATTATTAAATATACTGCCCCCCATAATACATTATTAAATATACTGCCCCCATAATACATTATTAAATATACTGTCCCCATAATTAATTATTAAATATACTGCCCCCATAATACATTATTAAATATACTGCCCCCATAATTAATTATTAAATATACTGCCCCCATAATACATTATTAAATATACTGCCCCCATAATAAATTATTGAATATACTGTCCCCATAATAAATTATTAAATATACTGTCCCCATAATACATTATTAAATATACTGCCCCCCATAAAACATTATTAAATATACTGCCCCCCATTATTAAATATACTGCCCCCCATAATACATTATTAAATATACTGCCCCCCATTATTAAATATACTGTCCCCCATAATAAATTATTAAATATACTGCCCCCATAATAAATTATTAAATATACTGCCCCCCATAATACATTATTAAATATACTGCCCCCATAATTAATTATTAAATATACTGCCCCCATAATACATTATTAAATATACTGCCCCCATAATTAATTATTAAATATACTGCCCCCATAATACATTATTAAATATACTGCCCCCATAATAAATTATTGAATATACTGTCCCCATAATAAATTATTAAATATACTGTCCCCATAATACATTATTAAATATACTGCCCCCCATAAAACATTATTAAATATACTGCCCCCCATTATTAAATATACTGCCCCCCATAATACATTATTAAATATACTGCCCCCCATTATTAAATATACTGTCCCCCATAATAAATTATTAAATATACTGCCCCCATAATAAATTATTAAATATACTGCCCCTATAATAAATTATTGAATATAATGTCCCCATAATAAATTATTAAATATACTGTCCCCATAATACATTATTAAATATACTGTCCCCATAATAAATTATTAAATATACTGCCCCCCATTATTAAATATACTGCCCCCCATAATACATTATTAAATATACTGCCCCCATAATTAATTATTAAATATACTGCCCCCATAATACATTATTAAATATACTGCCCCCATAATAAATTATTGAATATACTGTCCCCATAATAAATTATTAAATATACTGTCCCCATAGTACATTATTAAATATACTGCCCCCCATAAAACATTATTAAATATACTGCCCCCCATTATTAAATATACTGCCCCCCATAATACATTATTAAATATACTGCCCCCATAATTAATTATTAAATATACTGCCCCCATAATACATTATTAAATATACTGCCCCCATAATAAATTATTGAATATACTGTCCCCATAATAAATTATTAAATATACTGTCCCCATAGTACATTATTAAATATACTGCCCCCCATAATAAATTATTAAATATACTGCCCCCCATAATAAATTTTTAAATATACTGCCCCCCATAATAAATTATTAAATATACTGCCCCCATAATACATTATTAAATATGATGTCCCCCATAATAAATTATTAAATATACTGCCCCCCATTATTAAATATACTGCCCCCCATAATACATTATTAAATATACTGCCCCCCATTATTAAATATACTGTCCCCCATAATAAATTATTAAATATACTGCCCCCCATTATTAAATATACTGCCCCCATAATAAATTATTAAATATACTGCCCCCATTAATAAATTATTGAATATACTGTCCCCATAATACATTATTAAATATACTGCCCCCATAATAAATTATTGAATATACTGTCCCCATAATAAATTATTAAATATACTGTCCCCATAATACATTATTAAATATACTGCCCCCCATAATAAATTATTAAATATACTGTCCCCATAATACATTATTAAATATACTGCCCCCATAATTAATTATTAAATATACTGCCCCCATAATACATTATTAAATATACTGCCCCCATAATAAATTATTGAATATACTGTCCCCATAATAAATTATTAAATATACTGTCCCCATAATACATTATTAAATATACTGCCCCCCATAAAACATTATTAAATATACTGCCCCCCATTATTAAATATACTGCCCCCCATAATACATTATTAAATATACTGCCCCCCATTATTAAATATACTGTCCCCCATAATAAATTATTAAATATACTGCCCCCATAATAAATTATTAAATATACTGCCCCCATAATAAATTATTGAATATAATGTCCCCATAATAAATTATTAAATATACTGTCCCCATAATACATTATTAAATATACTGTCCCCATAATAAATTATTAAATATACTGCCCCCCATTATTAAATATACTGCCCCCCATAATACATTATTAAATATACTGCCCCCATAATACATTATTAAATATACTGTCCCCATAATTAATTATTAAATATACTGCCCCCATAATACATTATTAAATATACTGCCCCCATAATTAATTATTAAATATACTGCCCCCATAATACATTATTAAATATACTGCCCCCATAATAAATTATTGAATATACTGTCCCCATAATAAATTATTAAATATACTGTCCCCATAATACATTATTAAATATACTGCCCCCCATAAAACATTATTAAATATACTGCCCCCCATTATTAAATATACTGCCCCCCATAATACATTATTAAATATACTGCCCCCCATTATTAAATATACTGTCCCCCATAATAAATTATTAAATATACTGCCCCCATAATAAATTATTAAATATACTGCCCCCCATAATACATTATTAAATATACTGCCCCCATAATTAATTATTAAATATACTGCCCCCATAATACATTATTAAATATACTGCCCCCATAATTAATTATTAAATATACTGCCCCCATAATACATTATTAAATATACTGCCCCCATAATAAATTATTGAATATACTGTCCCCATAATAAATTATTAAATATACTGTCCCCATAATACATTATTAAATATACTGCCCCCCATAAAACATTATTAAATATACTGCCCCCCATTATTAAATATACTGCCCCCCATAATACATTATTAAATATACTGCCCCCCATTATTAAATATACTGTCCCCCATAATAAATTATTAAATATACTGCCCCCATAATAAATTATTAAATATACTGCCCCTATAATAAATTATTGAATATAATGTCCCCATAATAAATTATTAAATATACTGTCCCCATAATACATTATTAAATATACTGTCCCCATAATAAATTATTAAATATACTGCCCCCCATTATTAAATATACTGCCCCCCATAATACATTATTAAATATACTGCCCCCATAATTAATTATTAAATATACTGCCCCCATAATACATTATTAAATATACTGCCCCCATAATAAATTATTGAATATACTGTCCCCATAATAAATTATTAAATATACTGTCCCCATAGTACATTATTAAATATACTGCCCCCCATAATAAATTATTAAATATACTGCCCCCCATAATAAATTTTTAAATATACTGCCCCCCATAATAAATTATTAAATATACTGCCCCCATAATACATTATTAAATATAATGTCCCCCATAATAAATTATTAAATATACTGCCCCCCATTATTAAATATACTGCCCCCCATAATACATTATTAAATATACTGCCCCCCATTACTAAATATACTGTCCCCCATAATAAATTATTAAATATACTGCCCCCCATTATTAAATATACTGCCCCCATTAATAAATTATTGAATATACTGTCCCCATAATACATTATTAAATATACTGCCCCCATAATAAATTATTGAATATACTGTCCCCATAATAAATTATTAAATATACTGTCCCCATAATACATTATTAAATATACTGCCCCCCATAATAAATTATTAAATATACTGTCCCCATAATACATTATTAAATATACTGCCCCCATAATTAATTATTAAATATACTGCCCCCATAATACATTATTAAATATACTGCCCCCATAATAAATTATTGAATATACTGTCCCCATAATAAATTATTAAATATACTGTCCCCATAATACATTATTAAATATACTGCCCCCCATAAAACATTATTAAATATACTGCCCCCCATTATTAAATATACTGCCCCCCATAATACATTATTAAATATACTGCCCCCCATTATTAAATATACTGTCCCCCATAATAAATTATTAAATATACTGCCCCCATAATAAATTATTAAATATACTGCCCCCATAATAAATTATTGAATATAATGTCCCCATAATAAATTATTAAATATACTGTCCCCATAATACATTATTAAATATACTGTCCCCATAATAAATTATTAAATATACTGCCCCCCATTATTAAATATACTGCCCCCCATAATACATTATTAAATATACTGCCCCCATAATACATTATTAAATATACTGTCCCCATAATTAATTATTAAATATACTGCCCCCATAATACATTATTAAATATACTGCCCCCATAATTAATTATTAAATATACTGCCCCCATAATACATTATTAAATATACTGCCCCCATAATTAATTATTAAATATACTGCCCCCATAATACATTATTAAATATACTGCCCCCATAATAAATTATTGAATATACTGTCCCCATAATAAATTATTAAATATACTGTCCCCATAATACATTATTAAATATACTGCCCCCCATAAAACATTATTAAATATACTGCCCCCCATTATTAAATATACTGCCCCCCATAATACATTATTAAATATACTGCCCCCCATTATTAAATATACTGTCCCCCATAATAAATTATTAAATATACTTCCCCCATAATAAATTATTAAATATACTGCCCCCATAATAAATTATTGAATATAATGTCCCCATAATAAATTATTAAATATACTGTCCCCATAATACATTATTAAATATACTGTCCCCATAATAAATTATTAAATATACTGCCCCCCATTATTAAAT
Source organism: Engystomops pustulosus (assembly GCF_040894005.1). Lineage (NCBI taxonomy): Eukaryota > Metazoa > Chordata > Amphibia > Anura > Leptodactylidae > Engystomops > Engystomops pustulosus. The sequence goes on from NW_027284963.1 coordinate 1,036,190, forward strand.
ATACTGCCCCCCATAATACATTATTAAATATACTGCCCCCATAATACATTATTAAATATACTGTCCCCATAATTAATTATTAAATATACTGCCCCCATAATACATTATTAAATATACTGCCCCCATAATTAATTATTAAATATACTGCCCCCATAATACATTATTAAATATACTGCCCCCATAATAAATTATTGAATATACTGTCCCCATAATAAATTATTAAATATACTGTCCCCATAATACATTATTAAATATACTGCCCCCCATAAAACATTATTAAATATACTGCCCCCCATTATTAAATATACTGCCCCCCATAATACATTATTAAATATACTGCCCCCCATTATTAAATATACTGTCCCCCATAATAAATTATTAAATATACTGCCCCCCATAATACATTATTAAATATACTGCCCCCATAATTAATTATTAAATATACTGCCCCCATAATACATTATTAAATATACTGCCCCCATAATTAATTATTAAATATACTGCCCCCATAATACATTATTAAATATACTGCCCCCATAATAAATTATTGAATATACTGTCCCCATAATAAATTATTAAATATACTGTCCCCATAATACATTATTAAATATACTGCCCCCCATAAAACATTATTAAATATACTGCCCCCCATTATTAAATATACTGCCCCCCATAATACATTATTAAATATACTGCCCCCCATTATTAAATATACTGTCCCCCATAATAAATTATTAAATATACTGCCCCCATAATAAATTATTAAATATACTGCCCCCATAATACATTATTAAATATACTGTCCCCCATAATAAATTATTAAATATACTGCCCCCCATAATACATTATCAAATATACTGCCCCCAATAATATATTATTAAATATATTGCCCCCAAAATACATTATTAAATATACTGTCCCCCATAATACATTATTAAATATACTGCCCCCCATTATTAAATATACTGTCCCCCATAATAAATTATTAAATATACTGCCCCCATAATAAATTATTAAATATACTGCCCCCCATAATACATTATTAAATATACTGCCCCCATAATTAATTATTAAATATACTGCCCCCATAATACATTATTAAATATACTGCCCCCATAATTAATTATTAAATATACTGCCCCCATAATACATTATTAAATATACTGCCCCCATAATAAATTATTGAATATACTGTCCCCATAATAAATTATTAAATATACTGTCCCCATAATACATTATTAAATATACTGCCCCCCATAAAACATTATTAAATATACTGCCCCCCATTATTAAATATACTGCCCCCCATAATACATTATTAAATATACTGCCCCCCATTATTAAATATACTGTCCCCCATAATAAATTATTAAATATACTGCCCCCATAATAAATTATTAAATATACTGCCCCCATAATAAATTATTGAATATAATGTCCCCATAATAAATTATTAAATATACTGTCCCCATAATACATTATTAAATATACTGTCCCCATAATAAATTATTAAATATACTGCCCCCCATTATTAAATATACTGCCCCCCATAATACATTATTAAATATACTGCCCCCATAATTAATTATTAAATATACTGCCCCCATAATACATTATTAAATATACTGCCCCCATAATAAATTATTGAATATACTGTCCCCATAATAAATTATTAAATATACTGTCCCCATAATACATTATTAAATATACTGCCCCCCATAAAACATTATTAAATATACTGCCCCCCATTATTAAATATACTGCCCCCCATAATACATTATTAAATATACTGCCCCCCATTATTAAATATACTGTCCCCCATAATAAATTATTAAATATACTGCCCCCATAATAAATTATTAAATATACTGCCCCCCATAATACATTATTAAATATACTGCCCCCATAATTAATTATTAAATATACTGCCCCCATAATACATTATTAAATATACTGCCCCCATAATTAATTATTAAATATACTGCCCCCATAATACATTATTAAATATACTGCCCCCATAATAAATTATTGAATATACTGTCCCCATAATAAATTATTAAATATACTGTCCCCATAATACATTATTAAATATACTGCCCCCCATAAAACATTATTAAATATACTGCCCCCCATTATTAAATATACTGCCCCCCATAATACATTATTAAATATACTGCCCCCCATTATTAAATATACTGTCCCCCATAATAAATTATTAAATATACTGCCCCCATAATAAATTATTAAATATACTGCCCCCATAATACATTATTAAATATACTGTCCCCCATAATAAATTATTAAATATACTGCCCCCCATAATACATTATCAAATATACTGCCCCCAATAATATATTATTAAATATATTGCCCCCAAAATACATTATTAAATATACTGTCCCCCATAATACATTATTAAATATACTGCCCCCATAATACATTATTAAATATACTGTCCCCATAATTAATTATTAAATATACTGCCCCCATAATACATTATTAAATATACTGCCCCCATAATAAATTATTGAATATACTGTCCCCATAATAAATTATTAAATATACTGTCCCCATAATACATTATTAAATATACTGCCCCCCATAAAACATTATTAAATATACTGCCCCCCATTATTAAATATACTGCCCCCCATAATACATTATTAAATATACTGCCCCCCATTATTAAATATACTGTCCCCCATAATAAATTATTAAATATACTGCCCCCATAATAAATTATTAAATATACTGCCCCCATAATAAATTATTGAATATAATGTCCCCATAATAAATTATTAAATATACTGTCCCCATAATACATTATTAAATATACTGTCCCCATAATAAATTATTAAATATACTGCCCCCCATTATTAAATATACTGCCCCCCATAATACATTATTAAATATACTGCCCCCATAATACATTATTAAATATACTGTCCCCATAATTAATTATTAAATATACTGCCCCCATAATACATTATTAAATATACTGCCCCCATAATTAATTATTAAATATACTGCCCCCATAATACATTATTAAATATACTGCCCCCATAATAAATTATTGAATATACTGTCCCCATAATAAATTATTAAATATACTGTCCCCATAATACATTATTAAATATACTGCCCCCCATAAAACATTATTAAATATACTGCCCCCCATTATTAAATATACTGCCCCCCATAATACATTATTAAATATACTGCCCCCCATTATTAAATATACTGTCCCCCATAATAAATTATTAAATATACTGCCCCCATAATAAATTATTAAATATACTGCCCCCCATAATACATTATTAAATATACTGCCCCCATAATTAATTATTAAATATACTGCCCCCATAATACATTATTAAATATACTGCCCCCATAATTAATTATTAAATATACTGCCCCCATAATACATTATTAAATATACTGCCCCCATAATAAATTATTGAATATACTGTCCCCATAATAAATTATTAAATATACTGTCCCCATAATACATTATTAAATATACTGCCCCCCATAAAACATTATTAAATATACTGCCCCCCATTATTAAATATACTGCCCCCCATAATACATTATTAAATATACTGCCCCCCATTATTAAATATACTGTCCCCCATAATAAATTATTAAATATACTGCCCCCATAATAAATTATTAAATATACTGCCCCTATAATAAATTATTGAATATAATGTCCCCATAATAAATTATTAAATATACTGTCCCCATAATACATTATTAAATATACTGTCCCCATAATAAATTATTAAATATACTGCCCCCCATTATTAAATATACTGCCCCCCATAATACATTATTAAATATACTGCCCCCATAATTAATTATTAAATATACTGCCCCCATAATACATTATTAAATATACTGCCCCCATAATAAATTATTGAATATACTGTCCCCATAATAAATTATTAAATATACTGTCCCCATAGTACATTATTAAATATACTGCCCCCCATAAAACATTATTAAATATACTGCCCCCCATTATTAAATATACTGCCCCCCATAATACATTATTAAATATACTGCCCCCATAATTAATTATTAAATATACTGCCCCCATAATACATTATTAAATATACTGCCCCCATAATAAATTATTGAATATACTGTCCCCATAATAAATTATTAAATATACTGTCCCCATAGTACATTATTAAATATACTGCCCCCCATAATAAATTATTAAATATACTGCCCCCCATAATAAATTTTTAAATATACTGCCCCCCATAATAAATTATTAAATATACTGCCCCCATAATACATTATTAAATATGATGTCCCCCATAATAAATTATTAAATATACTGCCCCCCATTATTAAATATACTGCCCCCCATAATACATTATTAAATATACTGCCCCCCATTATTAAATATACTGTCCCCCATAATAAATTATTAAATATACTGCCCCCCATTATTAAATATACTGCCCCCATAATAAATTATTAAATATACTGCCCCCATTAATAAATTATTGAATATACTGTCCCCATAATACATTATTAAATATACTGCCCCCATAATAAATTATTGAATATACTGTCCCCATAATAAATTATTAAATATACTGTCCCCATAATACATTATTAAATATACTGCCCCCCATAATAAATTATTAAATATACTGTCCCCATAATACATTATTAAATATACTGCCCCCATAATTAATTATTAAATATACTGCCCCCATAATACATTATTAAATATACTGCCCCCATAATAAATTATTGAATATACTGTCCCCATAATAAATTATTAAATATACTGTCCCCATAATACATTATTAAATATACTGCCCCCCATAAAACATTATTAAATATACTGCCCCCCATTATTAAATATACTGCCCCCCATAATACATTATTAAATATACTGCCCCCCATTATTAAATATACTGTCCCCCATAATAAATTATTAAATATACTGCCCCCATAATAAATTATTAAATATACTGCCCCCATAATAAATTATTGAATATAATGTCCCCATAATAAATTATTAAATATACTGTCCCCATAATACATTATTAAATATACTGTCCCCATAATAAATTATTAAATATACTGCCCCCCATTATTAAATATACTGCCCCCCATAATACATTATTAAATATACTGCCCCCATAATACATTATTAAATATACTGTCCCCATAATTAATTATTAAATATACTGCCCCCATAATACATTATTAAATATACTGCCCCCATAATTAATTATTAAATATACTGCCCCCATAATACATTATTAAATATACTGCCCCCATAATAAATTATTGAATATACTGTCCCCATAATAAATTATTAAATATACTGTCCCCATAATACATTATTAAATATACTGCCCCCCATAAAACATTATTAAATATACTGCCCCCCATTATTAAATATACTGCCCCCCATAATACATTATTAAATATACTGCCCCCCATTATTAAATATACTGTCCCCCATAATAAATTATTAAATATACTGCCCCCATAATAAATTATTAAATATACTGCCCCCATAATACATTATTAAATATACTGTCCCCCATAATAAATTATTAAATATACTGCCCCCCATAATACATTATCAAATATACTGCCCCCAATAATATATTATTAAATATATTGCCCCCAAAATACATTATTAAATATACTGTCCCCCATAATACATTATTAAATATACTGCCCCCATAATACATTATTAAATATACTGTCCCCATAATTAATTATTAAATATACTGCCCCCATAATACATTATTAAATATACTGCCCCCATAATAAATTATTGAATATACTGTCCCCATAATAAATTATTAAATATACTGTCCCCATAATACATTATTAAATATACTGCCCCCCATAAAACATTATTAAATATACTGCCCCCCATTATTAAATATACTGCCCCCCATAATACATTATTAAATATACTGCCCCCCATTATTAAATATACTGTCCCCCATAATAAATTATTAAATATACTGCCCCCATAATAAATTATTAAATATACTGCCCCCATAATAAATTATTGAATATAATGTCCCCATAATAAATTATTAAATATACTGTCCCCATAATACATTATTAAATATACTGTCCCCATAATAAATTATTAAATATACTGCCCCCCATTATTAAATATACTGCCCCCCATAATAAATTATTAAATATACTGCCCCCCATAATACATTATTAAATATACTGCCCCCATAATTAATTATTAAATATACTGCCCCCATAATACATTATTAAATATACTGCCCCCATAATTAATTATTAAATATACTGCCCCCATAATACATTATTAAATATACTGCCCCCATAATAAATTATTGAATATACTGTCCCCATAATAAATTATTAAATATACTGTCCCCATAATACATTATTAAATATACTGCCCCCCATAAAACATTATTAAATATACTGCCCCCCATTATTAAATATACTGCCCCCCATAATACATTATTAAATATACTGCCCCCCATTATTAAATATACTGTCCCCCATAATAAATTATTAAATATACTGCCCCCATAATAAATTATTAAATATACTGCCCCCCATAATACATTATTAAATATACTGCCCCCATAATTAATTATTAAATATACTGCCCCCATAATACATTATTAAATATACTGCCCCCATAATTAATTATTAAATATACTGCCCCCATAATACATTATTAAATATACTGCCCCCATAATAAATTATTGAATATACTGTCCCCATAATAAATTATTAAATATACTGTCCCCATAATACATTATTAAATATACTGCCCCCCATAAAACATTATTAAATATACTGCCCCCCATTATTAAATATACTGCCCCCCATAATACATTATTAAATATACTGCCCCCCATTATTAAATATACTGTCCCCCATAATAAATTATTAAATATACTGCCCCCCATAATACATTATTAAATATACTGCCCCCATAATTAATTATTAAATATACTGCCCCCATAATACATTATTAAATATACTGCCCCCATAATTAATTATTAAATATACTGCCCCCATAATACATTATTAAATATACTGCCCCCATAATAAATTATTGAATATACTGTCCCCATAATAAATTATTAAATATACTGTCCCCATAATACATTATTAAATATACTGCCCCCCATAAAACATTATTAAATATACTGCCCCCCATTATTAAATATACTGCCCCCCATAATACATTATTAAATATACTGCCCCCCATTATTAAATATACTGTCCCCCATAATAAATTATTAAATATACTGCCCCCATAATAAATTATTAAATATACTGCCCCCATAATACATTATTAAATATACTGTCCCCCATAATAAATTATTAAATATACTGCCCCCCATAATACATTATCAAATATACTGCCCCCAATAATATATTATTAAATATATTGCCCCCAAAATACATTATTAAATATACTGTCCCCCATAATACATTATTAAATATACTGCCCCCATAATTAATTATTAAATATACTGCCCCCCATAAAACATTATTAAATATACTGCCCCCCATTATTAAATATACTGCCCCCCATAATACATTATTAAATATACTGCCCCCCATTATTAAATATACTGTCCCCCATAATAAATTATTAAATATACTGCCCCCATAATAAATTATTAAATATACTGCCCCCCATAATACATTATTAAATATACTGCCCCCATAATTAATTATTAAATATACTGCCCCCATAATACATTATTAAATATACTGCCCCCATAATTAATTATTAAATATACTGCCCCCATAATACATTATTAAATATACTGCCCCCATAATACATTATTAAATATACTGTCCCCATAATTAATTATTAAATATACTGCCCCCATAATACATTATTAAATATACTGCCCCCATAATAAATTATTGAATATACTGTCCCCATAATAAATTATTAAATATACTGTCCCCATAATACATTATTAAATATACTGCCCCCCATAAAACATTATTAAATATACTGCCCCCCATTATTAAATATACTGCCCCCCATAATACATTATTAAATATACTGCCCCCCATTATTAAATATACTGTCCCCCATAATAAATTATTAAATATACTGCCCCCATAATAAATTATTAAATATACTGCCCCCATAATAAATTATTGAATATAATGTCCCCATAATAAATTATTAAATATACTGTCCCCATAATACATTATTAAATATACTGTCCCCATAATAAATTATTAAATATACTGCCCCCCATTATTAAATATACTGCCCCCCATAATACATTATTAAATATACTGCCCCCATAATACATTATTAAATATACTGTCCCCATAATTAATTATTAAATATACTGCCCCCATAATACATTATTAAATATACTGCCCCCATAATTAATTATTAAATATACTGCCCCCATAATACATTATTAAATATACTGCCCCCATAATAAATTATTGAATATACTGTCCCCATAATAAATTATTAAATATACTGTCCCCATAATACATTATTAAATATACTGCCCCCATAATAAATTATTGAATATACTGTCCCCATAATAAATTATTAAATATACTGTCTCCATAGTACATTATTAAATATACTGCCCCCCATAATAAATTATTAAATATACTGTCCCCCATAATAAATTATTAAATATACTGCCCCCCATTATTAAATATACTGCCCCCATAATAAATTTTTAAATATACTGCCCCCCATAATAATTATTAAATATACTGCCCCCATAATACATTATTAAATATAATGTCCCCCATAATAAATTATTAAATATACTGCCCCCCATAATACATTATTAAATATACTGCCCCCATAATTAATTATTAAATATACTGCCCCCATAATACATTATTAAATATACTGCCCCCATAATAAATTATTGAATATACTGTCCCCATAATAAATTATTAAATATACTGTCCTCATAATAAATTATTAAATATACTGTCCCCATAATACATTATTAAATATACTGCCCCCCATAAAACATTATTAAATATACTGCCCCCCATTATTAAATATACTGCCCCCCATAATACATTATTAAATATACTGCCCCCCATTATTAAATATACTGTCCCCCATAATAAATTATTAAATATACTGCCCCCCATAAAACATTATTAAATATACTGCCCCCCATTATTAAATATACTGCCCCCCATAATACATTATTAAATATACTGCCCCCCATTATTAAATATACTGTCCCCCATAATAAATTATTAAATATACTGCCCCCATAATAAATTATTAAATATACTGCCCCCATAATACATTATTAAATATACTGTCCCCCATAATAAATTATTAAATATACTGCCCCCCATAATACATTATCAAATATACTGCCCCCAATAATATATTATTAAATATATTGCCCCCAAAATACATTATTAAATATACTGTCCCCCATAATAAATGATTAAATATACTGCCCCCATAATACATTATCAAATATACTGCCCCCAATAATATATTATTAAATATATTGCCCCCAAAATACATTATTAAATATACTGTCCCCATAATAAATTATTAAATATACTGCCCCCCATTATTAAATATACTGCCCCCCATAATACATTATTAAATATACTGCCCCCATAATACATTATTAAATATACTGTCCCCATAATTAATTATTAAATATACTGCCCCCATAATACATTATTAAATATACTGCCCCCATAATTAATTATTAAATATACTGCCCCCATAATACATTATTAAATATACTGCCCCCATAATAAATTATTGAATATACTGTCTTCATAATAAATTATTAAATATACTGTCCCCATAATACATTATTAAATATACTGCCCCCCATAAAACATTATTAAATATACTGCCCCCCATTATTAAATATACTGCCCCCCATAATACATTATTAAATATACTGCCCCCCATTATTAAATATACTGTCCCCCATAATAAATTATTAAATATACTGCCCCCATAATAAATTATTAAATATACTGCCCCCATAATAAATTATTGAATATAATGTCCCCATAATAAATTATTAAATATACTGTCCCCATAATACATTATTAAATATACTGTCCCCATAATAAATTATTAAATATACTGCCCCCCATTATTAAATATACTGCCCCCCATAATACATTATTAAATATACTGCCCCCATAATACATTATTAAATATACTGCCCCCATAATAAATTATTGAATATACTGTCCCCATAATAAATTATTAAATATACTGCCCCCCATAATACATTATCAAATATACTGCCCCCAATAATATATTATTAAATATATTGCCCCCAAAATACATTATTAAATATACTGTCCCCCATAATACATTATTAAATATACTGCCCCCATAATAAATTATTAAATATACTGCCCCCATAATTAATTATTAAATATTCTGCCCCCATAATACATTATTAAATATACTGTCCCCATAATAAATTATTAAATATACTGCCCCCCATTATTAAATATACTGCCCCCCATAATACATTATTAAATATACTGCCCCCATAATACATTATTAAATATACTGTCCCCATAATTAATTATTAAATATACTGCCCCCATAATACATTATTAAATATACTGCCCCCATAATTAATTATTAAATATACTGCCCCCATAATACATTATTAAATATACTGCCCCCATAATAAATTATTGAATATACTGTCCCCATAATAAATTATTAAATATACTGTCCCCATAATACATTATTAAATATACTGCCCCCCATAAAACATTATTAAATATACTGCCCCCCATTATTAAATATACTGCCCCCCATAATACATTATTAAATATACTGCCCCCCATTATTAAATATACTGTCCCCCATAATAAATTATTAAATATACTGCCCCCATAATAAATTATTAAATATACTGCCCCCATAATAAATTATTGAATATAATGTCCCCATAATAAATTATTAAATATACTGTCCCCATAATACATTATTAAATATACTGTCCCCATAATAAATTATTAAATATACTGCCCCCCATTATTAAATATACTGCCCCCCATAATACATTATTAAATATACTGCCCCCATAATACATTATTAAATATACTGTCCCCATAATTAATTATTAAATATACTGCCCCCATAATACATTATTAAATATACTGCCCCCATAATTAATTATTAAATATACTGCCCCCATAATACATTATTAAATATACTGCCCCCATAATAAATTATTGAATATACTGTCCCCATAATAAATTATTAAATATACTGTCCCCATAATACATTATTAAATATACTGCCCCCCATAAAACATTATTAAATATACTGCCCCCCATTATTAAATATACTGCCCCCCATAATACATTATTAAATATACTGCCCCCCATTATTAAATATACTGTCCCCCATAATAAATTATTAAATATACTGCCCCCATAATAAATTATTAAATATACTGCCCCCCATAATACATTATTAAATATACTGCCCCCATAATTAATTATTAAATATACTGCCCCCATAATACATTATTAAATATACTGTCCCCATAATAAATTATTAAATATACTGTCCCCATAATACATTATTAAATATACTGCCCCCCATAATACATTATTAAATATACTGCCCCCCATAATAAATTATTAAATATACTGCCCCCATAATACATTATTAAATATACTGTCCCCCATAATACATTATTAAATATACTGCCCCCATAGTAAATTATTAAATATACTGCCCCCATAATTAATTATTAAATATTCTGCCCCCATAATACATTATTAAATATACTGCCCCCATAATTAATTATTAAATATACTGCCCCCATAATACATTATTAAATATACTGCCCCCATAATAAATTATTGAATATACTGTCCCCATAATAAATTATTAAATATACTGTCTCCATAGTACATTATTAAATATACTGCCCCCCATAATAAATTATTAAATATACTGTCCCCCATAATAAATTATTAAATATACTGCCCCCCATTATTAAATATACTGCCCCCATAATAAATTTTTAAATATACTGCCCCCCATAATAATTATTAAATATACTGCCCCCATAATACATTATTAAATATAATGTCCCCCATAATAAATTATTAAATATACTGCCCCCCATAATACATTATTAAATATACTGCCCCCATAATTAATTATTAAATATACTGCCCCCATAATACATTATTAAATATACTGCCCCCATAATAAATTATTGAATATACTGTCCCCATAATAAATTATTAAATATACTGTCCTCATAATAAATTATTAAATATACTGTCCCCATAATACATTATTAAATATACTGCCCCCCATAAAACATTATTAAATATACTGCCCCCCATTATTAAATATACTGCCCCCCATAATACATTATTAAATATACTGCCCCCCATTATTAAATATACTGTCCCCCATAATAAATTATTAAATATACTGCCCCCCATAAAACATTATTAAATATACTGCCCCCCATTATTAAATATACTGCCCCCCATAATACATTATTAAATATACTGCCCCCCATTATTAAATATACTGTCCCCCATAATAAATTATTAAATATACTGCCCCCATAATAAATTATTAAATATACTGCCCCCATAATACATTATTAAATATACTGTCCCCCATAATAAATTATTAAATATACTGCCCCCCATAATACATTATCAAATATACTGCCCCCAATAATATATTATTAAATATATTGCCCCCAAAATACATTATTAAATATACTGTCCCCCATAATAAATGATTAAATATACTGCCCCCATAATACATTATCAAATATACTGCCCCCAATAATATATTATTAAATATATTGCCCCCAAAATACATTATTAAATATACTGTCCCCATAATAAATTATTAAATATACTGCCCCCCATTATTAAATATACTGCCCCCCATAATACATTATTAAATATACTGCCCCCATAATAAATTATTAAATATACTGCCCCCATAATACATTATTAAATATACTGTCCCCCATAATAAATTATTAAATATACTGCCCCCCATAATACATTATCAAATATACTGCCCCCAATAATATATTATTAAATATATTGCCCCCAAAATACATTATTAAATATACTGTCCCCCATAATAAATGATTAAATATACTGCCCCCATAATACATTATCAAATATACTGCCCCCAATAATATATTATTAAATATATTGCCCCCAAAATACATTATTAAATATACTGTCCCCATAATAAATTATTAAATATACTGCCCCCCATTATTAAATATACTGCCCCCCATAATACATTATTAAATATACTGCCCCCATAATACATTATTAAATATACTGTCCCCATAATTAATTATTAAATATACTGCCCCCATAATACATTATTAAATATACTGCCCCCATAATTAATTATTAAATATACTGCCCCCATAATACATTATTAAATATACTGCCCCCATAATAAATTATTGAATATACTGTCTTCATAATAAATTATTAAATATACTGTCCCCATAATACATTATTAAATATACTGCCCCCCATAAAACATTATTAAATATACTGCCCCCCATTATTAAATATACTGCCCCCCATAATACATTATTAAATATACTGCCCCCCATTATTAAATATACTGTCCCCCATAATAAATTATTAAATATACTGCCCCCATAATAAATTATTAAATATACTGCCCCCATAATAAATTATTGAATATAATGTCCCCATAATAAATTATTAAATATACTGTCCCCATAATACATTATTAAATATACTGTCCCCATAATAAATTATTAAATATACTGCCCCCCATTATTAAATATACTGCCCCCCATAATACATTATTAAATATACTGCCCCCATAATACATTATTAAATATACTGCCCCCATAATAAATTATTGAATATACTGTCCCCATAATAAATTATTAAATATACTGTCCCCATAATACATTATTAAATATACTGCCCCCCATAAAACATTATTAAATATACTGCCCCCCATTATTAAATATACTGCCCCCCATAATACATTATTAAATATACTGCCCCCCATTATTAAATATACTGTCCCCCATAATAAATTATTAAATATACTGCCCCCATAATAAATTATTAAATATACTGCCCCCCATAATACATTATTAAATATACTGCCCCCATAATTAATTATTAAATATACTGCCCCCATAATACATTATTAAATATACTGCCCCCATAATTAATTATTAAATATACTGCCCCCATAATACATTATTAAATATACTGCCCCCATAATAAATTATTGAATATACTGTCCCCATAATAAATTATTAAATATACTGTCCCCATAATACATTATTAAATATACTGCCCCCCATAAAACATTATTAAATATACTGCCCCCCATTATTAAATATACTGCCCCCCATAATACATTATTAAATATACTGCCCCCCATTATTAAATATACTGTCCCCCATAATAAATTATTAAATATACTGCCCCCATAATAAATTATTAAATATACTGTCCCCATAATACATTATTAAATATACTGCCCCCCATAAAACATTATTAAATATACTGCCCCCCATTATTAAATATACTGCCCCCCATAATACATTATTAAATATACTGCCCCCCATTATTAAATATACTGTCCCCCATAATAAATTATTAAATATACTGCCCCCATAATAAATTATTAAATATACTGCCCCCATAATAAATTATTGAATATAATGTCCCCATAATAAATTATTAAATATACTGTCCCCATAATACATTATTAAATATACTGTCCCCATAATAAATTATTAAATATACTGCCCCCCATTATTAAATATACTGCCCCCCATAATACATTATTAAATATACTGCCCCCATAATACATTATTAAATATACTGTCCCCATAATTAATTATTAAATATACTGCCCCCATAATACATTATTAAATATACTGCCCCCATAATTAATTATTAAATATACTGCCCCCATAATACATTATTAAATATACTGCCCCCATAATAAATTATTGAATATACTGTCCCCATAATAAATTATTAAATATACTGTCCCCATAATACATTATTAAATATACTGCCCCCCATAAAACATTATTAAATATACTGCCCCCCATTATTAAATATACTGCCCCCCATAATACATTATTAAATATACTGCCCCCCATTATTAAATATACTGTCCCCCATAATAAATTATTAAATATACTGCCCCCCATAAAACATTATTAAATATACTGCCCCCCATTATTAAATATACTGCCCCCCATAATACATTATTAAATATACTGCCCCCCATTATTAAATATACTGTCCCCCATAATAAATTATTAAATATACTGCCCCCATAATAAATTATTAAATATACTGCCCCCATAATAAATTATTGAATATACTGTCCCCATAATAAATTATTAAATATACTGTCCCCATAATACATTATTAAATATACTGCCCCCCATAAAACATTATTAAATATACTGCCCCCCATTATTAAATATACTGCCCCCCATAATACATTATTAAATATACTGCCCCCCATTATTAAATATACTGTCCCCATAATACATTATTAAATATACTGCCCCCCATAAAACATTATTAAATATACTGCCCCCCATTATTAAATATACTGCCCCCCATAATACATTATTAAATATACTGCCCCCCATTATTAAATATACTGTCCCCCATAATAAATTATTAAATATACTGCCCCCATAATAAATTATTAAATATACTGCCCCCCATAATACATTATTAAATATACTGCCCCCATAATTAATTATTAAATATACTGCCCCCATAATACATTATTAAATATACTGTCCCCATAATAAATTATTAAATATACTGTCCCCATAATACATTATTAAATATACTGCCCCCCATAATACATTATTAAATATACTGCCCCCCATAATAAATTATTAAATATACTGCCCCCATAATACATTATTAAATATACTGTCCCCCATAATACATTATTAAATATACTGCCCCCATAGTAAATTATTAAATATACTGCCCCCATAATTAATTATTAAATATTCTGCCCCCATAATACATTATTAAATATACTGCCCCCATAATTAATTATTAAATATACTGCCCCCATAATACATTATTAAATATACTGCCCCCATAATAAATTATTGAATATACTGTCCCCATAATAAATTATTAAATATACTGTCTCCATAGTACATTATTAAATATACTGCCCCCCATAATAAATTATTAAATATACTGTCCCCCATAATAAATTATTAAATATACTGCCCCCCATTATTAAATATACTGCCCCCATAATAAATTTTTAAATATACTGCCCCCCATAATAATTATTAAATATACTGCCCCCATAATACATTATTAAATATAATGTCCCCCATAATAAATTATTAAATATACTGCCCCCCATAATACATTATTAAATATACTGCCCCCATAATTAATTATTAAATATACTGCCCCCATAATACATTATTAAATATACTGCCCCCATAATAAATTATTGAATATACTGTCCCCATAATAAATTATTAAATATACTGTCCTCATAATAAATTATTAAATATACTGTCCCCATAATACATTATTAAATATACTGCCCCCCATAAAACATTATTAAATATACTGCCCCCCATTATTAAATATACTGCCCCCCATAATACATTATTAAATATACTGCCCCCCATTATTAAATATACTGTCCCCCATAATAAATTATTAAATATACTGCCCCCCATAAAACATTATTAAATATACTGCCCCCCATTATTAAATATACTGCCCCCCATAATACATTATTAAATATACTGCCCCCCATTATTAAATATACTGTCCCCCATAATAAATTATTAAATATACTGCCCCCATAATAAATTATTAAATATACTGCCCCCATAATACATTATTAAATATACTGTCCCCCATAATAAATTATTAAATATACTGCCCCCCATAATACATTATCAAATATACTGCCCCCAATAATATATTATTAAATATATTGCCCCCAAAATACATTATTAAATATACTGTCCCCCATAATAAATGATTAAATATACTGCCCCCATAATACATTATCAAATATACTGCCCCCAATAATATATTATTAAATATATTGCCCCCAAAATACATTATTAAATATACTGTCCCCATAATAAATTATTAAATATACTGCCCCCCATTATTAAATATACTGCCCCCCATAATACATTATTAAATATACTGCCCCCATAATACATTATTAAATATACTGTCCCCATAATTAATTATTAAATATACTGCCCCCATAATACATTATTAAATATACTGCCCCCATAATTAATTATTAAATATACTGCCCCCATAATACATTATTAAATATACTGCCCCCATAATAAATTATTGAATATACTGTCTTCATAATAAATTATTAAATATACTGTCCCCATAATACATTATTAAATATACTGCCCCCCATAAAACATTATTAAATATACTGCCCCCCATTATTAAATATACTGCCCCCCATAATACATTATTAAATATACTGCCCCCCATTATTAAATATACTGTCCCCCATAATAAATTATTAAATATACTGCCCCCATAATAAATTATTAAATATACTGCCCCCATAATAAATTATTGAATATAATGTCCCCATAATAAATTATTAAATATACTGTCCCCATAATACATTATTAAATATACTGTCCCCATAATAAATTATTAAATATACTGCCCCCCATTATTAAATATACTGCCCCCCATAATACATTATTAAATATACTGCCCCCATAATACATTATTAAATATACTGCCCCCATAATAAATTATTGAATATACTGTCCCCATAATAAATTATTAAATATACTGTCCCCATAATACATTATTAAATATACTGCCCCCCATAAAACATTATTAAATATACTGCCCCCCATTATTAAATATACTGCCCCCCATAATACATTATTAAATATACTGCCCCCCATTATTAAATATACTGTCCCCCATAATAAATTATTAAATATACTGCCCTCATAATAAATTATTAAATATACTGCCCCCCATAATACATTATTAAATATACTGCCCCCATAATTAATTATTAAATATACTGCCCCCATAATACATTATTAAATATACTGCCCCCATAATTAATTATTAAATATACTGCCCCCATAATACATTATTAAATATACTGCCCCCATAATAAATTATTGAATATACTGTCCCCATAATAAATTATTAAATATACTGTCCCCATAATACATTATTAAATATACTGCCCCCCATAAAACATTATTAAATATACTGCCCCCCATTATTAAATATACTGCCCCCCATAATACATTATTAAATATACTGCCCCCCATTATTAAATATACTGTCCCCCATAATAAATTATTAAATATACTGCCCCCATAATACATTATTAAATATACTGTCCCCCATAATAAATTATTAAATATACTGCCCCCCATAATACATTATCAAATATACTGCCCCCAATAATATATTATTAAATATATTGCCCCCAAAATACATTATTAAATATACTGTCCCCCATAATACATTATTAAATATACTGCCCCCATAATAAATTATTAAATATACTGCCCCCATAATTAATTATTAAATATTCTGCCCCCATAATACATTATTAAATATACTGTCCCCATAATAAATTATTAAATATACTGCCCCCCATTATTAAATATACTGCCCCCCATAATACATTATTAAATATACTGCCCCCATAATACATTATTAAATATACTGTCCCCATAATTAATTATTAAATATACTGCCCCCATAATACATTATTAAATATACTGCCCCCATAATTAATTATTAAATATACTGCCCCCATAATACATTATTAAATATACTGCCCCCATAATAAATTATTGAATATACTGTCCCCATAATAAATTATTAAATATACTGTCCCCATAATACATTATTAAATATACTGCCCCCCATAAAACATTATTAAATATACTGCCCCCCATTATTAAATATACTGCCCCCCATAATACATTATTAAATATTCTGCCCCCCATTATTAAATATACTGTCCCCCATAATAAATTATTAAATATACTGCCCCCATAATAAATTATTGAATATAATGTCCCCATAATAAATTATTAAATATACTGTCCCCATAATACATTATTAAATATACTGTCCCCATAATAAATTATTAAATATACTGCCCCCCATTATTAAATATACTGCCCCCCATAATACATTATTAAATATACTGCCCCCATAATAAATTATTAAATATACTGCCCCCATAATACATTATTAAATATACTGTCCCCCATAATAAATTATTAAATATACTGCCCCCCATAATACATTATCAAATATACTGCCCCCAATAATATATTATTAAATATATTGCCCCCAAAATACATTATTAAATATACTGTCCCCCATAATACATTATTAAATATACTGCCCCCATAATAAATTATTAAATATACTGCCCCCATAATTAATTATTAAATATTCTGCCCCCATAATACATTATTAAATATACTGCCCCCATAATAAATTATTGAATATACTGTCCCCATAATAAATTATTAAATATACTGTCCCCATAGTACATTATTAAATATACTGCCCCCCATAATACATTATTAAATATACTGCCCCCCATTATTAAATATACTGTCCCCCATAATAAATTATTAAATATACTGCCCCCATAATAAATTATTAAATATACTGTCCCCATAATACATTATTAAATATACTGCCCCCCATAAAACATTATTAAATATACTGCCCCCCATTATTAAATATACTGCCCCCCATAATACATTATTAAATATACTGCCCCCCATTATTAAATATACTGTCCCCCATAATAAATTATTAAATATACTGCCCCCATAATAAATTATTAAATATACTGCCCCCATAATAAATTATTGAATATAATGTCCCCATAATAAATTATTAAATATACTGTCCCCATAATACATTATTAAATATACTGTCCCCATAATAAATTATTAAATATACTGCCCCCCATTATTAAATATACTGCCCCCCATAATACATTATTAAATATACTGCCCCCATAATACATTATTAAATATACTGTCCCCATAATTAATTATTAAATATACTGCCCCCATAATACATTATTAAATATACTGCCCCCATAATTAATTATTAAATATACTGCCCCCATAATACATTATTAAATATACTGCCCCCATAATAAATTATTGAATATACTGTCCCCATAATAAATTATTAAATATACTGTCCCCATAATACATTATTAAATATACTGCCCCCCATAAAACATTATTAAATATACTGCCCCCCATTATTAAATATACTGCCCCCCATAATACATTATTAAATATACTGCCCCCCATTATTAAATATACTGTCCCCCATAATAAATTATTAAATATACTGCCCCCATAATAAATTATTAAATATACTGCCCCCCATAATACATTATTAAATATACTGCCCCCATAATTAATTATTAAATATACTGCCCCCATAATACATTATTAAATATACTGTCCCCATAATAAATTATTAAATATACTGTCCCCATAATACATTATTAAATATACTGCCCCCCATAATACATTATTAAATATACTGCCCCCCATAATAAATTATTAAATATACTGCCCCCATAATACATTATTAAATATACTGTCCCCCATAATACATTATTAAATATACTGCCCCCATAGTAAATTATTAAATATACTGCCCCCATAATTAATTATTAAATATTCTGCCCCCATAATACATTATTAAATATACTGCCCCCATAATTAATTATTAAATATACTGCCCCCATAATACATTATTAAATATACTGCCCCCATAATAAATTATTGAATATACTGTCCCCATAATAAATTATTAAATATACTGTCTCCATAGTACATTATTAAATATACTGCCCCCCATAATAAATTATTAAATATACTGTCCCCCATAATAAATTATTAAATATACTGCCCCCCATTATTAAATATACTGCCCCCATAATAAATTTTTAAATATACTGCCCCCCATAATAATTATTAAATATACTGCCCCCATAATACATTATTAAATATAATGTCCCCCATAATAAATTATTAAATATACTGCCCCCCATAATACATTATTAAATATACTGCCCCCATAATTAATTATTAAATATACTGCCCCCATAATACATTATTAAATATACTGCCCCCATAATAAATTATTGAATATACTGTCCCCATAATAAATTATTAAATATACTGTCCTCATAATAAATTATTAAATATACTGTCCCCATAATACATTATTAAATATACTGCCCCCCATAAAACATTATTAAATATACTGCCCCCCATTATTAAATATACTGCCCCCCATAATACATTATTAAATATACTGCCCCCCATTATTAAATATACTGTCCCCCATAATAAATTATTAAATATACTGCCCCCCATAAAACATTATTAAATATACTGCCCCCCATTATTAAATATACTGCCCCCCATAATACATTATTAAATATACTGCCCCCCATTATTAAATATACTGTCCCCCATAATAAATTATTAAATATACTGCCCCCATAATAAATTATTAAATATACTGCCCCCATAATACATTATTAAATATACTGTCCCCCATAATAAATTATTAAATATACTGCCCCCCATAATACATTATCAAATATACTGCCCCCAATAATATATTATTAAATATATTGCCCCCAAAATACATTATTAAATATACTGTCCCCCATAATAAATGATTAAATATACTGCCCCCATAATACATTATCAAATATACTGCCCCCAATAATATATTATTAAATATATTGCCCCCAAAATACATTATTAAATATACTGTCCCCATAATAAATTATTAAATATACTGCCCCCCATTATTAAATATACTGCCCCCCATAATACATTATTAAATATACTGCCCCCATAATACATTATTAAATATACTGTCCCCATAATTAATTATTAAATATACTGCCCCCATAATACATTATTAAATATACTGCCCCCATAATTAATTATTAAATATACTGCCCCCATAATACATTATTAAATATACTGCCCCCATAATAAATTATTGAATATACTGTCTTCATAATAAATTATTAAATATACTGTCCCCATAATACATTATTAAATATACTGCCCCCCATAAAACATTATTAAATATACTGCCCCCCATTATTAAATATACTGCCCCCCATAATACATTATTAAATATACTGCCCCCCATTATTAAATATACTGTCCCCCATAATAAATTATTAAATATACTGCCCCCATAATAAATTATTAAATATACTGCCCCCATAATAAATTATTGAATATAATGTCCCCATAATAAATTATTAAATATACTGTCCCCATAATACATTATTAAATATACTGTCCCCATAATAAATTATTAAATATACTGCCCCCCATTATTAAATATACTGCCCCCCATAATACATTATTAAATATACTGCCCCCATAATACATTATTAAATATACTGCCCCCATAATAAATTATTGAATATACTGTCCCCATAATAAATTATTAAATATACTGTCCCCATAATACATTATTAAATATACTGCCCCCCATAAAACATTATTAAATATACTGCCCCCCATTATTAAATATACTGCCCCCCATAATACATTATTAAATATACTGCCCCCCATTATTAAATATACTGTCCCCCATAATAAATTATTAAATATACTGCCCTCATAATAAATTATTAAATATACTGCCCCCCATAATACATTATTAAATATACTGCCCCCATAATTAATTATTAAATATACTGCCCCCATAATACATTATTAAATATACTGCCCCCATAATTAATTATTAAATATACTGCCCCCATAATACATTATTAAATATACTGCCCCCATAATAAATTATTGAATATACTGTCCCCATAATAAATTATTAAATATACTGTCCCCATAATACATTATTAAATATACTGCCCCCCATAAAACATTATTAAATATACTGCCCCCCATTATTAAATATACTGCCCCCCATAATACATTATTAAATATACTGCCCCCCATTATTAAATATACTGTCCCCCATAATAAATTATTAAATATACTGCCCCCATAATACATTATTAAATATACTGTCCCCCATAATAAATTATTAAATATACTGCCCCCCATAATACATTATCAAATATACTGCCCCCAATAATATATTATTAAATATATTGCCCCCAAAATACATTATTAAATATACTGTCCCCCATAATACATTATTAAATATACTGCCCCCATAATAAATTATTAAATATACTGCCCCCATAATTAATTATTAAATATTCTGCCCCCATAATACATTATTAAATATACTGTCCCCATAATAAATTATTAAATATACTGCCCCCCATTATTAAATATACTGCCCCCCATAATACATTATTAAATATACTGCCCCCATAATACATTATTAAATATACTGTCCCCATAATTAATTATTAAATATACTGCCCCCATAATACATTATTAAATATACTGCCCCCATAATTAATTATTAAATATACTGCCCCCATAATACATTATTAAATATACTGCCCCCATAATAAATTATTGAATATACTGTCCCCATAATAAATTATTAAATATACTGTCCCCATAATACATTATTAAATATACTGCCCCCCATAAAACATTATTAAATATACTGCCCCCCATTATTAAATATACTGCCCCCCATAATACATTATTAAATATTCTGCCCCCCATTATTAAATATACTGTCCCCCATAATAAATTATTAAATATACTGCCCCCATAATAAATTATTGAATATAATGTCCCCATAATAAATTATTAAATATACTGTCCCCATAATACATTATTAAATATACTGTCCCCATAATAAATTATTAAATATACTGCCCCCCATTATTAAATATACTGCCCCCCATAATACATTATTAAATATACTGCCCCCATAATAAATTATTAAATATACTGCCCCCATAATACATTATTAAATATACTGTCCCCCATAATAAATTATTAAATATACTGCCCCCCATAATACATTATCAAATATACTGCCCCCAATAATATATTATTAAATATATTGCCCCCAAAATACATTATTAAATATACTGTCCCCCATAATACATTATTAAATATACTGCCCCCATAATAAATTATTAAATATACTGCCCCCATAATTAATTATTAAATATTCTGCCCCCATAATACATTATTAAATATACTGCCCCCATAATAAATTATTGAATATACTGTCCCCATAATAAATTATTAAATATACTGTCCCCATAGTACATTATTAAATATACTGCCCCCCATAATAAATTATTAAATATACTGTCCCCCATAATAAATTATTAAATATACTGCCCCCCATTATTAAATATACTGCCCCCATAATACATTTTTAAATATACTGCCTCCCATAATAAATTATTAAATATACTGCCCCCATAATACATTATTAAATATAATGTCCCCCATAATAAATTATTAAATATACTGCCCCCCATAATACATTATTAAATATACTGCCCCCATAATTAATTATTAAATATACTGCCCCCATAATACATTATTAAATATACTGCCCCCATAATAAATTATTGAATATACTGTCCCCATAATAAATTATTAAATATACTGTCCCCATAATACATTATTAAATATACTGCCCCCCATAAAACATTATTAAATATACTGCCCCCCATTATTAAATATACTGCCCCCCATAATACATTATTAAATATCCGGCCCCCTTTATTAAATATACTGTCCCCCATAATAAATAATTAAATATACTGCCCCCCATTTTACATTATTAAATATACTGCCCCCAATAATATATTATTAAATATATTGCCCCCAAAATACATTATTAAATATACTGTCCCCCATAATACATTATTAAATATACTGCCCCCCATAATACATTATTAAATATACTGTCCCCATAATAAATTATTAAATATACTGTCCCCCATAATAAATTATTAAATATACTGCCCCCATAATACATTATTAAATATACTGCCCCCATAATAAATTATTAAATATACTGCCCCCATAATACATTATTAAATATACTGCCCCCATAATAAATTATTGAATATACTGTCCCCATAATAAATTATTAAATATACTGTCCCCATAGTACATTATTAAATATACTGCCCCCCATAATAAATTATTAAATATACTGTCCCCCATAATAAATTATTAAATATACTGCCCCCCATTATTAAATATACTGCCCCCATAATACATTTTTAAATATACTGCCCCCCATAATAAATTATTAAATATACTGCCCCCATAATACATTATTAAATATAATGTCCCCCATAATAAATTATTAAATATACTGCCCCCCATAATACATTATAAAATATACTGCCCCCATAATTAATTATTAAATATACTGCCCCCATAATACATTATTAAATATACTGCCCCCATAATAAATTATTGAATATACTGTCCCCATAATAAATTATTAAATATACTGTCCCCATAATACATTATTAAATATACTGCCCCCCATAAAACATTATTAAATATACTGCCCCCCATTATTAAATATACTGCCCCCCATAATACATTATTAAATATACTGCCCCCAATAATATATTATTAAATATATTGCCCCCAAAATACATTATTAAATATACTGTCCCCCATAATACATTATTAAATATACTGCCCCCCATAATACATTATTAAATATACTGTCCCCATAATAAATTATTAAATATACTGTCCCCCATAATAAATTATTAAATATACTGCCCCCATAATACATTATTAAATATACTGCCCCCATAATAAATTATTAAATATACTGCCCCCCATAATACATTATTAAATATACTGCCCCCCATTATTAAATATACTGCCCCCCATAATACATTATTAAATATACTGCCCCCATTATTAAATATACTGTCCCCCATAATAAATTATTAAATATACTGCCCCCCATTATTAAATATACTGCCCCCATAATTAATTATTAAATATTCTGCCCCCATAATACATTATTAAATATACTGCCCCCATAATTAATTATTAAATATACTGCCCCCATAATACATTATTAAATATACTGCCCCATAATTAATTATTAAATATACTGCCCCCATAATACATTATTAAATATACTGCCCCCCATAATACATTATTAAATATACTGCCCACATAATACATTATTAAATATACTGCCCCCATAATGCATTATTAAATATACTGCCCCCATAATAAATTATTGAATATACTGTCCCCATAATAAATTATTAAATATACTGTCCCCATAGTACATTATTAAATATACTGCCCCCCATAATAAATTATTAAATATACTGTCCCCCATAATAAATGATTAAATATACTGCCCCCATAATACATTATCAAATATACTGCCCCCAATAATATATTATTAAATATATTGCCCCCAAAATACATTATTAAATATACTGTCCCCATAATAAATTATTAAATATACTGCCCCCCATTATTAAATATACTGCCCCCCATAATACATTATTAAATATACTGCCCCCATAATACATTATTAAATATACTGTCCCCATAATTAATTATTAAATATACTGCCCCCATAATACATTATTAAATATACTGCCCCCATAATTAATTATTAAATATACTGCCCCCCATAAAACATTATTAAATATACTGCCCCCCATTATTAAATATACTGCCCCCCATAATACATTATTAAATATACTGCCCCCCATTATTAAATATACTGTCCCCCATAATAAATTATTAAATATACTGCCCCCATAATAAATTATTAAATATACTGCCCCCCATAATACATTATTAAATATACTGCCCCCATAATTAATTATTAAATATACTGCCCCCATAATACATTATTAAATATACTGCCCCCATAATTAATTATTAAATATACTGCCCCCATAATACATTATTAAATATACTGCCCCCATAATAAATTATTGAATATACTGTCCCCATAATAAATTATTAAATATACTGTCCCCATAATACATTATTAAATATACTGCCCCCCATAAAACATTATTAAATATACTGCCCCCCATTATTAAATATACTGCCTCCCATAATACATTATTAAATATACTGCCCCCCATTATTAAATATACTGTCCCCCATAATAAATTATTAAATATACTGCCCCCATAATAAATTATTAAATATACTGCCCCCATAATAAATTATTGAATATAATGTCCCCATAATAAATTATTAAATATACTGTCCCCATAATACATTATTAAATATACTGTCCCCATAATAAATTATTAAATATACTGCCCCCCATTATTAAATATACTGCCCCCCATAATACATTATTAAATATACTGCCCCCATAATACATTATTAAATATACTGTCCCCATAATTAATTATTAAATATACTGCCCCCATAATACATTATTAAATATACTGCCCCCATAATAAATTATTGAATATACTGTCCCCATAATAAATTATTAAATATACTGTCCCCATAATACATTATTAAATATACTGCCCCCCATAAAACATTATTAAATATACTGCCCCCCATTATTAAATATACTGCCCCCCATAATACATTATTAAATATACTGCCCCCCATTATTAAATATACTGTCCCCCATAATAAATTATTAAATATACTGCCCCCATAATAAATTATTAAATATACTGCCCCCATAATAAATTATTGAATATAATGTCCCCATAATAAATTATTAAATATACTGTCCCCATAATACATTATTAAATATACTGTCCCCATAATAAATTATTAAATATACTGCCCCCCATTATTAAATATACTGCCCCCCATAATACATTATTAAATATACTGCCCCCATAATACATTATTAAATATACTGTCCCCATAATTAATTATTAAATATACTGCCCCCATAATACATTATTAAATATACTGCCCCCATAATTAATTATTAAATATACTGCCCCCATAATACATTATTAAATATACTGCCCCCATAATAAATTATTGAATATACTGTCCCCATAATAAATTATTAAATATACTGTCCCCATAATACATTATTAAATATACTGCCCCCATAATAAATTATTGAATATACTGTCCCCATAATAAATTATTAAATATACTGTCTCCATAGTACATTATTAAATATACTGCCCCCCATAATAAATTATTAAATATACTGTCCCCCATAATAAATTATTAAATATACTGCCCCCCATTATTAAATATACTGCCCCCATAATAAATTTTTAAATATACTGCCCCCCATAATAATTATTAAATATACTGCCCCCATAATACATTATTAAATATAATGTCCCCCATAATAAATTATTAAATATACTGCCCCCCATAATACATTATTAAATATACTGCCCCCATAATTAATTATTAAATATACTGCCCCCATAATACATTATTAAATATACTGCCCCCATAATAAATTATTGAATATACTGTCCCCATAATAAATTATTAAATATACTGTCCTCATAATAAATTATTAAATATACTGTCCCCATAATACATTATTAAATATACTGCCCCCCATAAAACATTATTAAATATACTGCCCCCCATTATTAAATATACTGCCCCCCATAATACATTATTAAATATACTGCCCCCCATTATTAAATATACTGTCCCCCATAATAAATTATTAAATATACTGCCCCCCATAAAACATTATTAAATATACTGCCCCCCATTATTAAATATACTGCCCCCCATAATACATTATTAAATATACTGCCCCCCATTATTAAATATACTGTCCCCCATAATAAATTATTAAATATACTGCCCCCATAATAAATTATTAAATATACTGCCCCCATAATACATTATTAAATATACTGTCCCCCATAATAAATTATTAAATATACTGCCCCCCATAATACATTATCAAATATACTGCCCCCAATAATATATTATTAAATATATTGCCCCCAAAATACATTATTAAATATACTGTCCCCCATAATAAATGATTAAATATACTGCCCCCATAATACATTATCAAATATACTGCCCCCAATAATATATTATTAAATATATTGCCCCCAAAATACATTATTAAATATACTGTCCCCATAATAAATTATTAAATATACTGCCCCCCATTATTAAATATACTGCCCCCCATAATACATTATTAAATATACTGCCCCCATAATACATTATTAAATATACTGTCCCCATAATTAATTATTAAATATACTGCCCCCATAATACATTATTAAATATACTGCCCCCATAATTAATTATTAAATATACTGCCCCCATAATACATTATTAAATATACTGCCCCCATAATAAATTATTGAATATACTGTCTTCATAATAAATTATTAAATATACTGTCCCCATAATACATTATTAAATATACTGCCCCCCATAAAACATTATTAAATATACTGCCCCCCATTATTAAATATACTGCCCCCCATAATACATTATTAAATATACTGCCCCCCATTATTAAATATACTGTCCCCCATAATAAATTATTAAATATACTGCCCCCATAATAAATTATTAAATATACTGCCCCCATAATAAATTATTGAATATAATGTCCCCATAATAAATTATTAAATATACTGTCCCCATAATACATTATTAAATATACTGTCCCCATAATAAATTATTAAATATACTGCCCCCCATTATTAAATATACTGCCCCCCATAATACATTATTAAATATACTGCCCCCATAATACATTATTAAATATACTGCCCCCATAATAAATTATTGAATATACTGTCCCCATAATAAATTATTAAATATACTGTCCCCATAATACATTATTAAATATACTGCCCCCCATAAAACATTATTAAATATACTGCCCCCCATTATTAAATATACTGCCCCCCATAATACATTATTAAATATACTGCCCCCCATTATTAAATATACTGTCCCCCATAATAAATTATTAAATATACTGCCCCCATAATAAATTATTAAATATACTGCCCCCCATAATACATTATTAAATATACTGCCCCCATAATTAATTATTAAATATACTGCCCCCATAATACATTATTAAATATACTGCCCCCATAATTAATTATTAAATATACTGCCCCCATAATACATTATTAAATATACTGCCCCCATAATAAATTATTGAATATACTGTCCCCATAATAAATTATTAAATATACTGTCCCCATAATACATTATTAAATATACTGCCCCCCATAAAACATTATTAAATATACTGCCCCCCATTATTAAATATACTGCCCCCCATAATACATTATTAAATATACTGCCCCCCATTATTAAATATACTGTCCCCCATAATAAATTATTAAATATACTGCCCCCATAATAAATTATTAAATATACTGTCCCCATAATACATTATTAAATATACTGCCCCCCATAAAACATTATTAAATATACTGCCCCCCATTATTAAATATACTGCCCCCCATAATACATTATTAAATATACTGCCCCCCATTATTAAATATACTGTCCCCCATAATAAATTATTAAATATACTGCCCCCATAATAAATTATTAAATATACTGCCCCCATAATAAATTATTGAATATAATGTCCCCATAATAAATTATTAAATATACTGTCCCCATAATACATTATTAAATATACTGTCCCCATAATAAATTATTAAATATACTGCCCCCCATTATTAAATATACTGCCCCCCATAATACATTATTAAATATACTGCCCCCATAATACATTATTAAATATACTGTCCCCATAATTAATTATTAAATATACTGCCCCCATAATACATTATTAAATATACTGCCCCCATAATTAATTATTAAATATACTGCCCCCATAATACATTATTAAATATACTGCCCCCATAATAAATTATTGAATATACTGTCCCCATAATAAATTATTAAATATACTGTCCCCATAATACATTATTAAATATACTGCCCCCCATAAAACATTATTAAATATACTGCCCCCCATTATTAAATATACTGCCCCCCATAATACATTATTAAATATACTGCCCCCCATTATTAAATATACTGTCCCCCATAATAAATTATTAAATATACTGCCCCCATAATAAATTATTAAATATACTGCCCCCCATAATACATTATTAAATATACTGCCCCCATAATTAATTATTAAATATACTGCCCCCATAATACATTATTAAATATACTGTCCCCATAATAAATTATTAAATATACTGTCCCCATAATACATTATTAAATATACTGCCCCCCATAATACATTATTAAATATACTGCCCCCCATAATAAATTATTAAATATACTGCCCCCATAATACATTATTAAATATACTGTCCCCCATAATACATTATTAAATATACTGCCCCCATAGTAAATTATTAAATATACTGCCCCCATAATTAATTATTAAATATTCTGCCCCCATAATACATTATTAAATATACTGCCCCCATAATTAATTATTAAATATACTGCCCCCATAATACATTATTAAATATACTGCCCCCATAATAAATTATTGAATATACTGTCCCCATAATAAATTATTAAATATACTGTCTCCATAGTACATTATTAAATATACTGCCCCCCATAATAAATTATTAAATATACTGTCCCCCATAATAAATTATTAAATATACTGCCCCCCATTATTAAATATACTGCCCCCATAATAAATTTTTAAATATACTGCCCCCCATAATAATTATTAAATATACTGCCCCCATAATACATTATTAAATATAATGTCCCCCATAATAAATTATTAAATATACTGCCCCCCATAATACATTATTAAATATACTGCCCCCATAATTAATTATTAAATATACTGCCCCCATAATACATTATTAAATATACTGCCCCCATAATAAATTATTGAATATACTGTCCCCATAATAAATTATTAAATATACTGTCCTCATAATAAATTATTAAATATACTGTCCCCATAATACATTATTAAATATACTGCCCCCCATAAAACATTATTAAATATACTGCCCCCCATTATTAAATATACTGCCCCCCATAATACATTATTAAATATACTGCCCCCCATTATTAAATATACTGTCCCCCATAATAAATTATTAAATATACTGCCCCCCATAAAACATTATTAAATATACTGCCCCCCATTATTAAATATACTGCCCCCCATAATACATTATTAAATATACTGCCCCCCATTATTAAATATACTGTCCCCCATAATAAATTATTAAATATACTGCCCCCATAATAAATTATTAAATATACTGCCCCCATAATAAATTATTGAATATAATGTCCCCATAATAAATTATTAAATATACTGTCCCCATAATACATTATTAAATATACTGTCCCCATAATAAATTATTAAATATACTGCCCCCCATTATTAAATATACTGCCCCCCATAATACATTATTAAATATACTGCCCCCATAATACATTATTAAATATACTGCCCCCATAATAAATTATTGAATATACTGTCCCCATAATAAATTATTAAATATACTGTCCCCATAATACATTATTAAATATACTGCCCCCCATAAAACATTATTAAATATACTGCCCCCCATTATTAAATATACTGCCCCCCATAATACATTATTAAATATACTGCCCCCCATTATTAAATATACTGTCCCCCATAATAAATTATTAAATATACTGCCCTCATAATAAATTATTAAATATACTGCCCCCCATAATACATTATTAAATATACTGCCCCCATAATTAATTATTAAATATACTGCCCCCATAATACATTATTAAATATACTGCCCCCATAATTAATTATTAAATATACTGCCCCCATTATACATTATTAAATATACTGCCCCCATAATAAATTATTGAATATACTGTCCCCATAATAAATTATTAAATATACTGTCCCCATAATACATTATTAAATATACTGCCCCCCATAAAACATTATTAAATATACTGCCCCCCATTATTAAATATACTGCCCCCCATAATACATTATTAAATATACTGCCCCCCATTATTAAATATACTGTCCCCCATAATAAATTATTAAATATACTGCCCCCATAATACATTATTAAATATACTGTCCCCCATAATAAATTATTAAATATACTGCCCCCCATAATACATTATCAAATATACTGCCCCCAATAATATATTATTAAATATATTGCCCCCAAAATACATTATTAAATATACTGTCCCCCATAATACATTATTAAATATACTGCCCCCATAATAAATTATTAAATATACTGCCCCCATAATTAATTATTAAATATTCTGCCCCCATAATACATTATTAAATATACTGTCCCCATAATAAATTATTAAATATACTGCCCCCCATTATTAAATATACTGCCCCCCATAATACATTATTAAATATACTGCCCCCATAATACATTATTAAATATACTGTCCCCATAATTAATTATTAAATATACTGCCCCCATAATACATTATTAAATATACTGCCCCCATAATTAATTATTAAATATACTGCCCCCATAATACATTATTAAATATACTGCCCCCATAATAAATTATTGAATATACTGTCCCCATAATAAATTATTAAATATACTGTCCCCATAATACATTATTAAATATACTGCCCCCCATAAAACATTATTAAATATACTGCCCCCCATTATTAAATATACTGCCCCCCATAATACATTATTAAATATTCTGCCCCCCATTATTAAATATACTGTCCCCCATAATAAATTATTAAATATACTGCCCCCATAATAAATTATTGAATATAATGTCCCCATAATAAATTATTAAATATACTGTCCCCATAATACATTATTAAATATACTGTCCCCATAATAAATTATTAAATATACTGCCCCCCATTATTAAATATACTGCCCCCCATAATACATTATTAAATATACTGCCCCCATAATAAATTATTAAATATACTGCCCCCATAATACATTATTAAATATACTGTCCCCCATAATAAATTATTAAATATACTGCCCCCCATAATACATTATCAAATATACTGCCCCCAATAATATATTATTAAATATATTGCCCCCAAAATACATTATTAAATATACTGTCCCCCATAATACATTATTAAATATACTGCCCCCATAATAAATTATTAAATATACTGCCCCCATAATTAATTATTAAATATTCTGCCCCCATAATACATTATTAAATATACTGCCCCCATAATAAATTATTGAATATACTGTCCCCATAATAAATTATTAAATATACTGTCCCCATAGTACATTATTAAATATACTGCCCCCCATAATAAATTATTAAATATACTGTCCCCCATAATAAATTATTAAATATACTGCCCCCCATTATTAAATATACTGCCCCCATAATACATTTTTAAATATACTGCCTCCCATAATAAATTATTAAATATACTGCCCCCATAATACATTATTAAATATAATGTCCCCCATAATAAATTATTAAATATACTGCCCCCCATAATACATTATTAAATATACTGCCCCCATAATTAATTATTAAATATACTGCCCCCATAATACATTATTAAATATACTGCCCCCATAATAAATTATTGAATATACTGTCCCCATAATAAATTATTAAATATACTGTCCCCATAATACATTATTAAATATACTGCCCCCCATAAAACATTATTAAATATACTGCCCCCCATTATTAAATATACTGCCCCCCATAATACATTATTAAATATCCGGCCCCCTTTATTAAATATACTGTCCCCCATAATAAATAATTAAATATACTGCCCCCCATTTTACATTATTAAATATACTGCCCCCAATAATATATTATTAAATATATTGCCCCCAAAATACATTATTAAATATACTGTCCCCCATAATACATTATTAAATATACTGCCCCCATAATACATTATTAAATATACTGCCCCCATAATAAATTATTGAATATACTGTCCCCATAATAAATTATTAAATATACTGTCCCCATAGTACATTATTAAATATACTGCCCCCCATAATAAATTATTAAATATACTGTCCCCCATAATAAATTATTAAATATACTGCCCCCCATTATTAAATATACTGCCCCCATAATACATTTTTAAATATACTGCCCCCCATAATAAATTATTAAATATACTGCCCCCATAATACATTATTAAATATAATGTCCCCCATAATAAATTATTAAATATACTGCCCCCCATAATACATTATAAAATATACTGCCCCCATAATTAATTATTAAATATACTGCCCCCATAATACATTATTAAATATACTGCCCCCATAATAAATTATTGAATATACTGTCCCCATAATAAATTATTAAATATACTGTCCCCATAATACATTATTAAATATACTGCCCCCCATAAAACATTATTAAATATACTGCCCCCCATTATTAAATATACTGCCCCCCATAATACATTATTAAATATACTGCCCCCAATAATATATTATTAAATATATTGCCCCCAAAATACATTATTAAATATACTGTCCCCCATAATACATTATTAAATATACTGCCCCCCATAATACATTATTAAATATACTGTCCCCATAATAAATTATTAAATATACTGTCCCCCATAATAAATTATTAAATATACTGCCCCCATAATACATTATTAAATATACTGCCCCCATAATAAATTATTAAATATACTGCCCCCCATAATACATTATTAAATATACTGCCCCCCATTATTAAATATACTGCCCCCCATAATACATTATTAAATATACTGCCCCCATTATTAAATATACTGTCCCCCATAATAAATTATTAAATATACTGCCCCCCATTATTAAATATACTGCCCCCATAATTAATTATTAAATATTCTGCCCCCATAATACATTATTAAATATACTGCCCCCATAATTAATTATTAAATATACTGCCCCCATAATACATTATTAAATATACTGCCCCATAATTAATTATTAAATATACTGCCCCCATAATACATTATTAAATATACTGCCCCCCATAATACATTATTAAATATACTGCCCACATAATACATTATTAAATATACTGCCCCCATAATGCATTATTAAATATACTGCCCCCATAATAAATTATTGAATATACTGTCCCCATAATAAATTATTAAATATACTGTCCCCATAGTACATTATTAAATATACTGCCCCCCATAATAAATTATTAAATATACTGTCCCCCATAATAAATGATTAAATATACTGCCCCCATAATACATTATCAAATATACTGCCCCCAATAATATATTATTAAATATATTGCCCCCAAAATACATTATTAAATATACTGTCCCCATAATAAATTATTAAATATACTGCCCCCCATTATTAAATATACTGCCCCCCATAATACATTATTAAATATACTGCCCCCATAATACATTATTAAATATACTGTCCCCATAATTAATTATTAAATATACTGCCCCCATAATACATTATTAAATATACTGCCCCCATAATTAATTATTAAATATACTGCCCCCATAATACATTATTAAATATACTGCCCCCATAATAAATTATTGAATATACTGTCCCCATAATAAATTATTAAATATACTGTCCCCATAATACATTATTAAATATACTGCCCCCCATAAAACATTATTAAATATACTGCCCCCCATTATTAAATATACTGCCCCCCATAATACATTATTAAATATACTGCCCCCCATTATTAAATATACTGTCCCCCATAATAAATTATTAAATATACTGCCCCCATAATAAATTATTAAATATACTGCCCCCATAATAAATTATTGAATATAATGTCCCCATAATAAATTATTAAATATACTGTCCCCATAATACATTATTAAATATACTGTCCCCATAATA
The DNA here is from genome assembly GCF_040894005.1 of Engystomops pustulosus. Taxonomy (NCBI): domain Eukaryota; kingdom Metazoa; phylum Chordata; class Amphibia; order Anura; family Leptodactylidae; genus Engystomops; species Engystomops pustulosus. Next base: position 1,073,151 of record NW_027284963.1, read on the forward strand.
AATTATTAAATATACTGCCCCCCATTATTAAATATACTGCCCCCCATAATACATTATTAAATATACTGCCCCCATAATACATTATTAAATATACTGTCCCCATAATTAATTATTAAATATACTGCCCCCATAATACATTATTAAATATACTGCCCCCATAATTAATTATTAAATATACTGCCCCCATAATACATTATTAAATATACTGCCCCCATAATAAATTATTGAATATACTGTCCCCATAATAAATTATTAAATATACTGTCCCCATAATACATTATTAAATATACTGCCCCCCATAAAACATTATTAAATATACTGCCCCCCATTATTAAATATACTGCCCCCCATAATACATTATTAAATATACTGCCCCCCATTATTAAATATACTGTCCCCCATAATAAATTATTAAATATACTGCCCCCATAATAAATTATTAAATATACTGCCCCCATAATAAATTATTGAATATAATGTCCCCATAATAAATTATTAAATATACTGTCCCCATAATACATTATTAAATATACTGTCCCCATAATAAATTATTAAATATACTGCCCCCCATTATTAAATATACTGCCCCCCATAATACATTATTAAATATACTGCCCCCATAATACATTATTAAATATACTGTCCCCATAATTAATTATTAAATATACTGCCCCCATAATACATTATTAAATATACTGCCCCCATAATTAATTATTAAATATACTGCCCCCATAATACATTATTAAATATACTGCCCCCATAATAAATTATTGAATATACTGTCCCCATAATAAATTATTAAATATACTGTCCCCATAATACATTATTAAATATACTGCCCCCCATAAAACATTATTAAATATACTGCCCCCCATTATTAAATATACTGCCCCCCATAATACATTATTAAATATACTGCCCCCCATTATTAAATATACTGTCCCCCATAATAAATTATTAAATATACTGCCCCCATAATAAATTATTAAATATACTGCCCCCCATAATACATTATTAAATATACTGCCCCCATAATTAATTATTAAATATACTGCCCCCATAATACATTATTAAATATACTGTCCCCATAATAAATTATTAAATATACTGTCCCCATAATACATTATTAAATATACTGCCCCCCATAATACATTATTAAATATACTGCCCCCCATAATAAATTATTAAATATACTGCCCCCATAATACATTATTAAATATACTGTCCCCCATAATACATTATTAAATATACTGCCCCCATAGTAAATTATTAAATATACTGCCCCCATAATTAATTATTAAATATTCTGCCCCCATAATACATTATTAAATATACTGCCCCCATAATTAATTATTAAATATACTGCCCCCATAATACATTATTAAATATACTGCCCCCATAATAAATTATTGAATATACTGTCCCCATAATAAATTATTAAATATACTGTCTCCATAGTACATTATTAAATATACTGCCCCCCATAATAAATTATTAAATATACTGTCCCCCATAATAAATTATTAAATATACTGCCCCCCATTATTAAATATACTGCCCCCATAATAAATTTTTAAATATACTGCCCCCCATAATAATTATTAAATATACTGCCCCCATAATACATTATTAAATATAATGTCCCCCATAATAAATTATTAAATATACTGCCCCCCATAATACATTATTAAATATACTGCCCCCATAATTAATTATTAAATATACTGCCCCCATAATACATTATTAAATATACTGCCCCCATAATAAATTATTGAATATACTGTCCCCATAATAAATTATTAAATATACTGTCCTCATAATAAATTATTAAATATACTGTCCCCATAATACATTATTAAATATACTGCCCCCCATAAAACATTATTAAATATACTGCCCCCCATTATTAAATATACTGCCCCCCATAATACATTATTAAATATACTGCCCCCCATTATTAAATATACTGTCCCCCATAATAAATTATTAAATATACTGCCCCCCATAAAACATTATTAAATATACTGCCCCCCATTATTAAATATACTGCCCCCCATAATACATTATTAAATATACTGCCCCCCATTATTAAATATACTGTCCCCCATAATAAATTATTAAATATACTGCCCCCATAATAAATTATTAAATATACTGCCCCCATAATACATTATTAAATATACTGTCCCCCATAATAAATTATTAAATATACTGCCCCCCATAATACATTATCAAATATACTGCCCCCAATAATATATTATTAAATATATTGCCCCCAAAATACATTATTAAATATACTGTCCCCCATAATAAATGATTAAATATACTGCCCCCATAATACATTATCAAATATACTGCCCCCAATAATATATTATTAAATATATTGCCCCCAAAATACATTATTAAATATACTGTCCCCATAATAAATTATTAAATATACTGCCCCCCATTATTAAATATACTGCCCCCCATAATACATTATTAAATATACTGCCCCCATAATACATTATTAAATATACTGTCCCCATAATTAATTATTAAATATACTGCCCCCATAATACATTATTAAATATACTGCCCCCATAATTAATTATTAAATATACTGCCCCCATAATACATTATTAAATATACTGCCCCCATAATAAATTATTGAATATACTGTCTTCATAATAAATTATTAAATATACTGTCCCCATAATACATTATTAAATATACTGCCCCCCATAAAACATTATTAAATATACTGCCCCCCATTATTAAATATACTGCCCCCCATAATACATTATTAAATATACTGCCCCCCATTATTAAATATACTGTCCCCCATAATAAATTATTAAATATACTGCCCCCATAATAAATTATTAAATATACTGCCCCCATAATAAATTATTGAATATAATGTCCCCATAATAAATTATTAAATATACTGTCCCCATAATACATTATTAAATATACTGTCCCCATAATAAATTATTAAATATACTGCCCCCCATTATTAAATATACTGCCCCCCATAATACATTATTAAATATACTGCCCCCATAATACATTATTAAATATACTGCCCCCATAATAAATTATTGAATATACTGTCCCCATAATAAATTATTAAATATACTGTCCCCATAATACATTATTAAATATACTGCCCCCCATAAAACATTATTAAATATACTGCCCCCCATTATTAAATATACTGCCCCCCATAATACATTATTAAATATACTGCCCCCCATTATTAAATATACTGTCCCCCATAATAAATTATTAAATATACTGCCCCCATAATAAATTATTAAATATACTGCCCCCCATAATACATTATTAAATATACTGCCCCCATAATTAATTATTAAATATACTGCCCCCATAATACATTATTAAATATACTGCCCCCATAATTAATTATTAAATATACTGCCCCCATAATACATTATTAAATATACTGCCCCCATAATAAATTATTGAATATACTGTCCCCATAATAAATTATTAAATATACTGTCCCCATAATACATTATTAAATATACTGCCCCCCATAAAACATTATTAAATATACTGCCCCCCATTATTAAATATACTGCCCCCCATAATACATTATTAAATATACTGCCCCCCATTATTAAATATACTGTCCCCCATAATAAATTATTAAATATACTGCCCCCATAATAAATTATTAAATATACTGTCCCCATAATACATTATTAAATATACTGCCCCCCATAAAACATTATTAAATATACTGCCCCCCATTATTAAATATACTGCCCCCCATAATACATTATTAAATATACTGCCCCCCATTATTAAATATACTGTCCCCCATAATAAATTATTAAATATACTGCCCCCATAATAAATTATTAAATATACTGCCCCCATAATAAATTATTGAATATAATGTCCCCATAATAAATTATTAAATATACTGTCCCCATAATACATTATTAAATATACTGTCCCCATAATAAATTATTAAATATACTGCCCCCCATTATTAAATATACTGCCCCCCATAATACATTATTAAATATACTGCCCCCATAATACATTATTAAATATACTGTCCCCATAATTAATTATTAAATATACTGCCCCCATAATACATTATTAAATATACTGCCCCCATAATTAATTATTAAATATACTGCCCCCATAATACATTATTAAATATACTGCCCCCATAATAAATTATTGAATATACTGCCCCCATAATTAATTATTAAATATACTGCCCCCATAATACATTATTAAATATACTGCCCCATAATTAATTATTAAATATACTGCCCCCATAATACATTATTAAATATACTGCCCCCCATAATACATTATTAAATATACTGCCCACATAATACATTATTAAATATACTGCCCCCATAATGCATTATTAAATATACTGCCCCCATAATAAATTATTGAATATACTGTCCCCATAATAAATTATTAAATATACTGTCCCCATAGTACATTATTAAATATACTGCCCCCCATAATAAATTATTAAATATACTGTCCCCCATAATAAATTATTAAATATACTGCCCCCCATTATTAAATATACTGCCCCCATAATAAATTTTTAAATATACTGCCCCCCATAATAAATTATTAAATATACTGCCCCCATAATACATTATTAAATATACTGTCCCCCATAATACATTATTAAATATACTGCCCCCATAGTAAATTATTAAATATACTGCCCCCATAATTAATTATTAAATATTCTGCCCCCATAATACATTATTAAATATACTGCCCCCATAATTAATTATTAAATATACTGCCCCCATAATACATTATTAAATATACTGCCCCCATAATAAATTATTGAATATACTGTCCCCATAATAAATTATTAAATATACTGTCTCCATAGTACATTATTAAATATACTGCCCCCCATAATAAATTATTAAATATACTGTCCCCCATAATAAATTATTAAATATACTGCCCCCCATTATTAAATATACTGCCCCCATAATAAATTTTTAAATATACTGCCCCCCATAATAATTATTAAATATACTGCCCCCATAATACATTATTAAATATAATGTCCCCCATAATAAATTATTAAATATACTGCCCCCCATAATACATTATTAAATATACTGCCCCCATAATTAATTATTAAATATACTGCCCCCATAATACATTATTAAATATACTGCCCCCATAATAAATTATTGAATATACTGTCCCCATAATAAATTATTAAATATACTGTCCTCATAATAAATTATTAAATATACTGTCCCCATAATACATTATTAAATATACTGCCCCCCATAAAACATTATTAAATATACTGCCCCCCATTATTAAATATACTGCCCCCCATAATACATTATTAAATATACTGCCCCCCATTATTAAATATACTGTCCCCCATAATAAATTATTAAATATACTGCCCCCCATAAAACATTATTAAATATACTGCCCCCCATTATTAAATATACTGCCCCCCATAATACATTATTAAATATACTGCCCCCCATTATTAAATATACTGTCCCCCATAATAAATTATTAAATATACTGCCCCCATAATAAATTATTAAATATACTGCCCCCATAATACATTATTAAATATACTGTCCCCCATAATAAATTATTAAATATACTGCCCCCCATAATACATTATCAAATATACTGCCCCCAATAATATATTATTAAATATATTGCCCCCAAAATACATTATTAAATATACTGTCCCCCATAATAAATGATTAAATATACTGCCCCCATAATACATTATCAAATATACTGCCCCCAATAATATATTATTAAATATATTGCCCCCAAAATACATTATTAAATATACTGTCCCCATAATAAATTATTAAATATACTGCCCCCCATTATTAAATATACTGCCCCCCATAATACATTATTAAATATACTGCCCCCATAATACATTATTAAATATACTGTCCCCATAATTAATTATTAAATATACTGCCCCCATAATACATTATTAAATATACTGCCCCCATAATTAATTATTAAATATACTGCCCCCATAATACATTATTAAATATACTGCCCCCATAATAAATTATTGAATATACTGTCTTCATAATAAATTATTAAATATACTGTCCCCATAATACATTATTAAATATACTGCCCCCCATAAAACATTATTAAATATACTGCCCCCCATTATTAAATATACTGTCCCCCATAATAAATTATTAAATATACTGCCCCCATAATAAATTATTAAATATACTGCCCCCATAATAAATTATTGAATATACTGTCCCCATAATAAATTATTAAATATACTGTCCCCATAGTACATTATTAAATATACTGCCCCCCATAATAAATTATTAAATATACTGTCCCCCATAATAAATTATTAAATATACTGCCCCCCATTATTAAATATACTGCCCCCATAATACATTTTTAAATATACTGCCTCCCATAATAAATTATTAAATATACTGCCCCCATAATACATTATTAAATATAATGTCCCCCATAATAAATTATTAAATATACTGCCCCCCATAATACATTATTAAATATACTGCCCCCATAATTAATTATTAAATATACTGCCCCCATAATACATTATTAAATATACTGCCCCCATAATAAATTATTGAATATACTGTCCCCATAATAAATTATTAAATATACTGTCCCCATAATACATTATTAAATATACTGCCCCCCATAAAACATTATTAAATATACTGCCCCCCATTATTAAATATACTGCCCCCCATAATACATTATTAAATATCCGGCCCCCTTTATTAAATATACTGTCCCCCATAATAAATAATTAAATATACTGCCCCCCATTTTACATTATTAAATATACTGCCCCCAATAATATATTATTAAATATATTGCCCCCAAAATACATTATTAAATATACTGTCCCCCATAATACATTATTAAATATACTGCCCCCCATAATACATTATTAAATATACTGTCCCCATAATAAATTATTAAATATACTGTCCCCCATAATAAATTATTAAATATACTGCCCCCATAATACATTATTAAATATACTGCCCCCATAATAAATTATTAAATATACTGCCCCCCATAATACATTATTAAATATACTGCCCCCATAATTAATTATTAAATATACTGCCCCCATAATACATTATTAAATATACTGCCCCCATAATAAATTATTGAATATACTGTCCCCATAATAAATTATTAAATATACTGTCCCCATAGTACATTATTAAATATACTGCCCCCCATAATAAATTATTAAATATACTGTCCCCCATAATAAATTATTAAATATACTGCCCCCCATTATTAAATATACTGCCCCCATAATACATTTTTAAATATACTGCCCCCCATAATAAATTATTAAATATACTGCCCCCATAATACATTATTAAATATAATGTCCCCCATAATAAATTATTAAATATACTGCCCCCCATAATACATTATAAAATATACTGCCCCCATAATTAATTATTAAATATACTGCCCCCATAATACATTATTAAATATACTGCCCCCATAATAAATTATTGAATATACTGTCCCCATAATAAATTATTAAATATACTGTCCCCATAATACATTATTAAATATACTGCCCCCCATAAAACATTATTAAATATACTGCCCCCCATTATTAAATATACTGCCCCCCATAATACATTATTAAATATACTGCCCCCAATAATATATTATTAAATATATTGCCCCCAAAATACATTATTAAATATACTGTCCCCCATAATACATTATTAAATATACTGCCCCCCATAATACATTATTAAATATACTGTCCCCATAATAAATTATTAAATATACTGTCCCCCATAATAAATTATTAAATATACTGCCCCCATAATACATTATTAAATATACTGCCCCCATAATAAATTATTAAATATACTGCCCCCCATAATACATTATTAAATATACTGCCCCCCATTATTAAATATACTGCCCCCCATAATACATTATTAAATATACTGCCCCCATTATTAAATATACTGTCCCCCATAATAAATTATTAAATATACTGCCCCCCATTATTAAATATACTGCCCCCATAATTAATTATTAAATATTCTGCCCCCATAATACATTATTAAATATACTGCCCCCATAATTAATTATTAAATATACTGCCCCCATAATACATTATTAAATATACTGCCCCATAATTAATTATTAAATATACTGCCCCCATAATACATTATTAAATATACTGCCCCCCATAATACATTATTAAATATACTGCCCACATAATACATTATTAAATATACTGCCCCCATAATGCATTATTAAATATACTGCCCCCATAATAAATTATTGAATATACTGTCCCCATAATAAATTATTAAATATACTGTCCCCATAGTACATTATTAAATATACTGCCCCCCATAATAAATTATTAAATATACTGTCCCCCATAATAAATGATTAAATATACTGCCCCCATAATACATTATCAAATATACTGCCCCCAATAATATATTATTAAATATATTGCCCCCAAAATACATTATTAAATATACTGTCCCCATAATAAATTATTAAATATACTGCCCCCCATTATTAAATATACTGCCCCCCATAATACATTATTAAATATACTGCCCCCATAATACATTATTAAATATACTGTCCCCATAATTAATTATTAAATATACTGCCCCCATAATACATTATTAAATATACTGCCCCCATAATTAATTATTAAATATACTGCCCCCCATAAAACATTATTAAATATACTGCCCCCCATTATTAAATATACTGCCCCCCATAATACATTATTAAATATACTGCCCCCCATTATTAAATATACTGTCCCCCATAATAAATTATTAAATATACTGCCCCCATAATAAATTATTAAATATACTGCCCCCCATAATACATTATTAAATATACTGCCCCCATAATTAATTATTAAATATACTGCCCCCATAATACATTATTAAATATACTGCCCCCATAATTAATTATTAAATATACTGCCCCCATAATACATTATTAAATATACTGCCCCCATAATAAATTATTGAATATACTGTCCCCATAATAAATTATTAAATATACTGTCCCCATAATACATTATTAAATATACTGCCCCCCATAAAACATTATTAAATATACTGCCCCCCATTATTAAATATACTGCCTCCCATAATACATTATTAAATATACTGCCCCCCATTATTAAATATACTGTCCCCCATAATAAATTATTAAATATACTGCCCCCATAATAAATTATTAAATATACTGCCCCCATAATAAATTATTGAATATAATGTCCCCATAATAAATTATTAAATATACTGTCCCCATAATACATTATTAAATATACTGTCCCCATAATAAATTATTAAATATACTGCCCCCCATTATTAAATATACTGCCCCCCATAATACATTATTAAATATACTGCCCCCATAATACATTATTAAATATACTGTCCCCATAATTAATTATTAAATATACTGCCCCCATAATACATTATTAAATATACTGCCCCCATAATAAATTATTGAATATACTGTCCCCATAATAAATTATTAAATATACTGTCCCCATAATACATTATTAAATATACTGCCCCCCATAAAACATTATTAAATATACTGCCCCCCATTATTAAATATACTGCCCCCCATAATACATTATTAAATATACTGCCCCCCATTATTAAATATACTGTCCCCCATAATAAATTATTAAATATACTGCCCCCATAATAAATTATTAAATATACTGCCCCCATAATAAATTATTGAATATAATGTCCCCATAATAAATTATTAAATATACTGTCCCCATAATACATTATTAAATATACTGTCCCCATAATAAATTATTAAATATACTGCCCCCCATTATTAAATATACTGCCCCCCATAATACATTATTAAATATACTGCCCCCATAATACATTATTAAATATACTGTCCCCATAATTAATTATTAAATATACTGCCCCCATAATACATTATTAAATATACTGCCCCCATAATTAATTATTAAATATACTGCCCCCATAATACATTATTAAATATACTGCCCCCATAATAAATTATTGAATATACTGTCCCCATAATAAATTATTAAATATACTGTCCCCATAATACATTATTAAATATACTGCCCCCATAATAAATTATTGAATATACTGTCCCCATAATAAATTATTAAATATACTGTCTCCATAGTACATTATTAAATATACTGCCCCCCATAATAAATTATTAAATATACTGTCCCCCATAATAAATTATTAAATATACTGCCCCCCATTATTAAATATACTGCCCCCATAATAAATTTTTAAATATACTGCCCCCCATAATAATTATTAAATATACTGCCCCCATAATACATTATTAAATATAATGTCCCCCATAATAAATTATTAAATATACTGCCCCCCATAATACATTATTAAATATACTGCCCCCATAATTAATTATTAAATATACTGCCCCCATAATACATTATTAAATATACTGCCCCCATAATAAATTATTGAATATACTGTCCCCATAATAAATTATTAAATATACTGTCCTCATAATAAATTATTAAATATACTGTCCCCATAATACATTATTAAATATACTGCCCCCCATAAAACATTATTAAATATACTGCCCCCCATTATTAAATATACTGCCCCCCATAATACATTATTAAATATACTGCCCCCCATTATTAAATATACTGTCCCCCATAATAAATTATTAAATATACTGCCCCCCATAAAACATTATTAAATATACTGCCCCCCATTATTAAATATACTGCCCCCCATAATACATTATTAAATATACTGCCCCCCATTATTAAATATACTGTCCCCCATAATAAATTATTAAATATACTGCCCCCATAATAAATTATTAAATATACTGCCCCCATAATACATTATTAAATATACTGTCCCCCATAATAAATTATTAAATATACTGCCCCCCATAATACATTATCAAATATACTGCCCCCAATAATATATTATTAAATATATTGCCCCCAAAATACATTATTAAATATACTGTCCCCCATAATAAATGATTAAATATACTGCCCCCATAATACATTATCAAATATACTGCCCCCAATAATATATTATTAAATATATTGCCCCCAAAATACATTATTAAATATACTGTCCCCATAATAAATTATTAAATATACTGCCCCCCATTATTAAATATACTGCCCCCCATAATACATTATTAAATATACTGCCCCCATAATACATTATTAAATATACTGTCCCCATAATTAATTATTAAATATACTGCCCCCATAATACATTATTAAATATACTGCCCCCATAATTAATTATTAAATATACTGCCCCCATAATACATTATTAAATATACTGCCCCCATAATAAATTATTGAATATACTGTCTTCATAATAAATTATTAAATATACTGTCCCCATAATACATTATTAAATATACTGCCCCCCATAAAACATTATTAAATATACTGCCCCCCATTATTAAATATACTGCCCCCCATAATACATTATTAAATATACTGCCCCCCATTATTAAATATACTGTCCCCCATAATAAATTATTAAATATACTGCCCCCATAATAAATTATTAAATATACTGCCCCCATAATAAATTATTGAATATAATGTCCCCATAATAAATTATTAAATATACTGTCCCCATAATACATTATTAAATATACTGTCCCCATAATAAATTATTAAATATACTGCCCCCCATTATTAAATATACTGCCCCCCATAATACATTATTAAATATACTGCCCCCATAATACATTATTAAATATACTGCCCCCATAATAAATTATTGAATATACTGTCCCCATAATAAATTATTAAATATACTGTCCCCATAATACATTATTAAATATACTGCCCCCCATAAAACATTATTAAATATACTGCCCCCCATTATTAAATATACTGCCCCCCATAATACATTATTAAATATACTGCCCCCCATTATTAAATATACTGTCCCCCATAATAAATTATTAAATATACTGCCCCCATAATAAATTATTAAATATACTGCCCCCCATAATACATTATTAAATATACTGCCCCCATAATTAATTATTAAATATACTGCCCCCATAATACATTATTAAATATACTGCCCCCATAATTAATTATTAAATATACTGCCCCCATAATACATTATTAAATATACTGCCCCCATAATAAATTATTGAATATACTGTCCCCATAATAAATTATTAAATATACTGTCCCCATAATACATTATTAAATATACTGCCCCCCATAAAACATTATTAAATATACTGCCCCCCATTATTAAATATACTGCCCCCCATAATACATTATTAAATATACTGCCCCCCATTATTAAATATACTGTCCCCCATAATAAATTATTAAATATACTGCCCCCATAATAAATTATTAAATATACTGTCCCCATAATACATTATTAAATATACTGCCCCCCATAAAACATTATTAAATATACTGCCCCCCATTATTAAATATACTGCCCCCCATAATACATTATTAAATATACTGCCCCCCATTATTAAATATACTGTCCCCCATAATAAATTATTAAATATACTGCCCCCATAATAAATTATTAAATATACTGCCCCCATAATAAATTATTGAATATAATGTCCCCATAATAAATTATTAAATATACTGTCCCCATAATACATTATTAAATATACTGTCCCCATAATAAATTATTAAATATACTGCCCCCCATTATTAAATATACTGCCCCCCATAATACATTATTAAATATACTGCCCCCATAATACATTATTAAATATACTGTCCCCATAATTAATTATTAAATATACTGCCCCCATAATACATTATTAAATATACTGCCCCCATAATTAATTATTAAATATACTGCCCCCATAATACATTATTAAATATACTGCCCCCATAATAAATTATTGAATATACTGTCCCCATAATAAATTATTAAATATACTGTCCCCATAATACATTATTAAATATACTGCCCCCCATAAAACATTATTAAATATACTGCCCCCCATTATTAAATATACTGCCCCCCATAATACATTATTAAATATACTGCCCCCCATTATTAAATATACTGTCCCCCATAATAAATTATTAAATATACTGCCCCCATAATAAATTATTAAATATACTGCCCCCCATAATACATTATTAAATATACTGCCCCCATAATTAATTATTAAATATACTGCCCCCATAATACATTATTAAATATACTGTCCCCATAATAAATTATTAAATATACTGTCCCCATAATACATTATTAAATATACTGCCCCCCATAATACATTATTAAATATACTGCCCCCCATAATAAATTATTAAATATACTGCCCCCATAATACATTATTAAATATACTGTCCCCCATAATACATTATTAAATATACTGCCCCCATAGTAAATTATTAAATATACTGCCCCCATAATTAATTATTAAATATTCTGCCCCCATAATACATTATTAAATATACTGCCCCCATAATTAATTATTAAATATACTGCCCCCATAATACATTATTAAATATACTGCCCCCATAATAAATTATTGAATATACTGTCCCCATAATAAATTATTAAATATACTGTCTCCATAGTACATTATTAAATATACTGCCCCCCATAATAAATTATTAAATATACTGTCCCCCATAATAAATTATTAAATATACTGCCCCCCATTATTAAATATACTGCCCCCATAATAAATTTTTAAATATACTGCCCCCCATAATAATTATTAAATATACTGCCCCCATAATACATTATTAAATATAATGTCCCCCATAATAAATTATTAAATATACTGCCCCCCATAATACATTATTAAATATACTGCCCCCATAATTAATTATTAAATATACTGCCCCCATAATACATTATTAAATATACTGCCCCCATAATAAATTATTGAATATACTGTCCCCATAATAAATTATTAAATATACTGTCCTCATAATAAATTATTAAATATACTGTCCCCATAATACATTATTAAATATACTGCCCCCCATAAAACATTATTAAATATACTGCCCCCCATTATTAAATATACTGCCCCCCATAATACATTATTAAATATACTGCCCCCCATTATTAAATATACTGTCCCCCATAATAAATTATTAAATATACTGCCCCCCATAAAACATTATTAAATATACTGCCCCCCATTATTAAATATACTGCCCCCCATAATACATTATTAAATATACTGCCCCCCATTATTAAATATACTGTCCCCCATAATAAATTATTAAATATACTGCCCCCATAATAAATTATTAAATATACTGCCCCCATAATACATTATTAAATATACTGTCCCCCATAATAAATTATTAAATATACTGCCCCCCATAATACATTATCAAATATACTGCCCCCAATAATATATTATTAAATATATTGCCCCAAAAATACATTATTAAATATACTGTCCCCCATAATAAATGATTAAATATACTGCCCCCATAATACATTATCAAATATACTGCCCCCAATAATATATTATTAAATATATTGCCCCCAAAATACATTATTAAATATACTGTCCCCATAATAAATTATTAAATATACTGCCCCCCATTATTAAATATACTGCCCCCCATAATACATTATTAAATATACTGCCCCCATAATACATTATTAAATATACTGTCCCCATAATTAATTATTAAATATACTGCCCCCATAATACATTATTAAATATACTGCCCCCATAATTAATTATTAAATATACTGCCCCCATAATACATTATTAAATATACTGCCCCCATAATAAATTATTGAATATACTGTCTTCATAATAAATTATTAAATATACTGTCCCCATAATACATTATTAAATATACTGCCCCCCATAAAACATTATTAAATATACTGCCCCCCATTATTAAATATACTGCCCCCCATAATACATTATTAAATATACTGCCCCCCATTATTAAATATACTGTCCCCCATAATAAATTATTAAATATACTGCCCCCATAATAAATTATTAAATATACTGCCCCCATAATAAATTATTGAATATAATGTCCCCATAATAAATTATTAAATATACTGTCCCCATAATACATTATTAAATATACTGTCCCCATAATAAATTATTAAATATACTGCCCCCCATTATTAAATATACTGCCCCCCATAATACATTATTAAATATACTGCCCCCATAATACATTATTAAATATACTGCCCCCATAATAAATTATTGAATATACTGTCCCCATAATAAATTATTAAATATACTGTCCCCATAATACATTATTAAATATACTGCCCCCCATAAAACATTATTAAATATACTGCCCCCCATTATTAAATATACTGCCCCCCATAATACATTATTAAATATACTGCCCCCCATTATTAAATATACTGTCCCCCATAATAAATTATTAAATATACTGCCCTCATAATAAATTATTAAATATACTGCCCCCCATAATACATTATTAAATATACTGCCCCCATAATTAATTATTAAATATACTGCCCCCATAATACATTATTAAATATACTGCCCCCATAATTAATTATTAAATATACTGCCCCCATTATACATTATTAAATATACTGCCCCCATAATAAATTATTGAATATACTGTCCCCATAATAAATTATTAAATATACTGTCCCCATAATACATTATTAAATATACTGCCCCCCATAAAACATTATTAAATATACTGCCCCCCATTATTAAATATACTGCCCCCCATAATACATTATTAAATATACTGCCCCCCATTATTAAATATACTGTCCCCCATAATAAATTATTAAATATACTGCCCCCATAATACATTATTAAATATACTGTCCCCCATAATAAATTATTAAATATACTGCCCCCCATAATACATTATCAAATATACTGCCCCCAATAATATATTATTAAATATATTGCCCCCAAAATACATTATTAAATATACTGTCCCCCATAATACATTATTAAATATACTGCCCCCATAATAAATTATTAAATATACTGCCCCCATAATTAATTATTAAATATTCTGCCCCCATAATACATTATTAAATATACTGTCCCCATAATAAATTATTAAATATACTGCCCCCCATTATTAAATATACTGCCCCCCATAATACATTATTAAATATACTGCCCCCATAATACATTATTAAATATACTGTCCCCATAATTAATTATTAAATATACTGCCCCCATAATACATTATTAAATATACTGCCCCCATAATTAATTATTAAATATACTGCCCCCATAATACATTATTAAATATACTGCCCCCATAATAAATTATTGAATATACTGTCCCCATAATAAATTATTAAATATACTGTCCCCATAATACATTATTAAATATACTGCCCCCCATAAAACATTATTAAATATACTGCCCCCCATTATTAAATATACTGCCCCCCATAATACATTATTAAATATTCTGCCCCCCATTATTAAATATACTGTCCCCCATAATAAATTATTAAATATACTGCCCCCATAATAAATTATTGAATATAATGTCCCCATAATAAATTATTAAATATACTGTCCCCATAATACATTATTAAATATACTGTCCCCATAATAAATTATTAAATATACTGCCCCCCATTATTAAATATACTGCCCCCCATAATACATTATTAAATATACTGCCCCCATAATAAATTATTAAATATACTGCCCCCATAATACATTATTAAATATACTGTCCCCCATAATAAATTATTAAATATACTGCCCCCCATAATACATTATCAAATATACTGCCCCCAATAATATATTATTAAATATATTGCCCCCAAAATACATTATTAAATATACTGTCCCCCATAATACATTATTAAATATACTGCCCCCATAATAAATTATTAAATATACTGCCCCCATAATTAATTATTAAATATTCTGCCCCCATAATACATTATTAAATATACTGCCCCCATAATAAATTATTGAATATACTGTCCCCATAATAAATTATTAAATATACTGTCCCCATAGTACATTATTAAATATACTGCCCCCCATAATAAATTATTAAATATACTGTCCCCCATAATAAATTATTAAATATACTGCCCCCCATTATTAAATATACTGCCCCCATAATACATTTTTAAATATACTGCCTCCCATAATAAATTATTAAATATACTGCCCCCATAATACATTATTAAATATAATGTCCCCCATAATAAATTATTAAATATACTGCCCCCCATAATACATTATTAAATATACTGCCCCCATAATTAATTATTAAATATACTGCCCCCATAATACATTATTAAATATACTGCCCCCATAATAAATTATTGAATATACTGTCCCCATAATAAATTATTAAATATACTGTCCCCATAATACATTATTAAATATACTGCCCCCCATAAAACATTATTAAATATACTGCCCCCCATTATTAAATATACTGCCCCCCATAATACATTATTAAATATCCGGCCCCCTTTATTAAATATACTGTCCCCCATAATAAATAATTAAATATACTGCCCCCCATTTTACATTATTAAATATACTGCCCCCAATAATATATTATTAAATATATTGCCCCCAAAATACATTATTAAATATACTGTCCCCCATAATACATTATTAAATATACTGCCCCCATAATACATTATTAAATATACTGCCCCCATAATAAATTATTGAATATACTGTCCCCATAATAAATTATTAAATATACTGTCCCCATAGTACATTATTAAATATACTGCCCCCCATAATAAATTATTAAATATACTGTCCCCCATAATAAATTATTAAATATACTGCCCCCCATTATTAAATATACTGCCCCCATAATACATTTTTAAATATACTGCCCCCCATAATAAATTATTAAATATACTGCCCCCATAATACATTATTAAATATAATGTCCCCCATAATAAATTATTAAATATACTGCCCCCCATAATACATTATAAAATATACTGCCCCCATAATTAATTATTAAATATACTGCCCCCATAATACATTATTAAATATACTGCCCCCATAATAAATTATTGAATATACTGTCCCCATAATAAATTATTAAATATACTGTCCCCATAATACATTATTAAATATACTGCCCCCCATAAAACATTATTAAATATACTGCCCCCCATTATTAAATATACTGCCCCCCATAATACATTATTAAATATACTGCCCCCAATAATATATTATTAAATATATTGCCCCCAAAATACATTATTAAATATACTGTCCCCCATAATACATTATTAAATATACTGCCCCCCATAATACATTATTAAATATACTGTCCCCATAATAAATTATTAAATATACTGTCCCCCATAATAAATTATTAAATATACTGCCCCCATAATACATTATTAAATATACTGCCCCCATAATAAATTATTAAATATACTGCCCCCCATAATACATTATTAAATATACTGCCCCCCATTATTAAATATACTGCCCCCCATAATACATTATTAAATATACTGCCCCCATTATTAAATATACTGTCCCCCATAATAAATTATTAAATATACTGCCCCCCATTATTAAATATACTGCCCCCATAATTAATTATTAAATATTCTGCCCCCATAATACATTATTAAATATACTGCCCCCATAATTAATTATTAAATATACTGCCCCCATAATACATTATTAAATATACTGCCCCATAATTAATTATTAAATATACTGCCCCCATAATACATTATTAAATATACTGCCCCCCATAATACATTATTAAATATACTGCCCACATAATACATTATTAAATATACTGCCCCCATAATGCATTATTAAATATACTGCCCCCATAATAAATTATTGAATATACTGTCCCCATAATAAATTATTAAATATACTGTCCCCATAGTACATTATTAAATATACTGCCCCCCATAATAAATTATTAAATATACTGTCCCCCATAATAAATGATTAAATATACTGCCCCCATAATACATTATCAAATATACTGCCCCCAATAATATATTATTAAATATATTGCCCCCAAAATACATTATTAAATATACTGTCCCCATAATAAATTATTAAATATACTGCCCCCCATTATTAAATATACTGCCCCCCATAATACATTATTAAATATACTGCCCCCATAATACATTATTAAATATACTGTCCCCATAATTAATTATTAAATATACTGCCCCCATAATACATTATTAAATATACTGCCCCCATAATTAATTATTAAATATACTGCCCCCATAATACATTATTAAATATACTGCCCCCATAATAAATTATTGAATATACTGTCCCCATAATAAATTATTAAATATACTGTCCCCATAATACATTATTAAATATACTGCCCCCCATAAAACATTATTAAATATACTGCCCCCCATTATTAAATATACTGCCCCCCATAATACATTATTAAATATACTGCCCCCCATTATTAAATATACTGTCCCCCATAATAAATTATTAAATATACTGCCCCCATAATAAATTATTAAATATACTGCCCCCATAATAAATTATTGAATATAATGTCCCCATAATAAATTATTAAATATACTGTCCCCATAATACATTATTAAATATACTGTCCCCATAATAAATTATTAAATATACTGCCCCCCATTATTAAATATACTGCCCCCCATAATACATTATTAAATATACTGCCCCCATAATACATTATTAAATATACTGTCCCCATAATTAATTATTAAATATACTGCCCCCATAATACATTATTAAATATACTGCCCCCATAATTAATTATTAAATATACTGCCCCCATAATACATTATTAAATATACTGCCCCCATAATAAATTATTGAATATACTGTCCCCATAATAAATTATTAAATATACTGTCCCCATAATACATTATTAAATATACTGCCCCCCATAAAACATTATTAAATATACTGCCCCCCATTATTAAATATACTGCCCCCCATAATACATTATTAAATATACTGCCCCCCATTATTAAATATACTGTCCCCCATAATAAATTATTAAATATACTGCCCCCATAATAAATTATTAAATATACTGCCCCCCATAATACATTATTAAATATACTGCCCCCATAATTAATTATTAAATATACTGCCCCCATAATACATTATTAAATATACTGCCCCCATAATTAATTATTAAATATACTGCCCCCATAATACATTATTAAATATACTGCCCCCATAATAAATTATTGAATATACTGTCCCCATAATAAATTATTAAATATACTGTCCCCATAATACATTATTAAATATACTGCCCCCCATAAAACATTATTAAATATACTGCCCCCCATTATTAAATATACTGCCCCCCATAATACATTATTAAATATACTGCCCCCCATTATTAAATATACTGTCCCCCATAATAAATTATTAAATATACTGCCCCCATAATAAATTATTAAATATACTGCCCCCATAATACATTATTAAATATACTGTCCCCCATAATAAATTATTAAATATACTGCCCCCCATAATACATTATCAAATATACTGCCCCCAATAATATATTATTAAATATATTGCCCCCAAAATACATTATTAAATATACTGTCCCCCATAATACATTATTAAATATACTGCCCCCATAATAAATTATTAAATATACTGCCCCCATAATTAATTATTAAATATTCTGCCCCCATAATACATTATTAAATATACTGTCCCCATAATAAATTATTAAATATACTGCCCCCCATTATTAAATATACTGCCCCCCATAATACATTATTAAATATACTGCCCCCATAATACATTATTAAATATACTGTCCCCATAATTAATTATTAAATATACTGCCCCCATAATACATTATTAAATATACTGCCCCCATAATTAATTATTAAATATACTGCCCCCATAATACATTATTAAATATACTGCCCCCATAATAAATTATTGAATATACTGTCCCCATAATAAATTATTAAATATACTGTCCCCATAATACATTATTAAATATACTGCCCCCCATAAAACATTATTAAATATACTGCCCCCCATTATTAAATATACTGCCCCCCATAATACATTATTAAATATACTGCCCCCCATTATTAAATATACTGTCCCCCATAATAAATTATTAAATATACTGCCCCCATAATAAATTATTAAATATACTGCCCCCATAATAAATTATTGAATATAATGTCCCCATAATAAATTATTAAATATACTGTCCCCATAATACATTATTAAATATACTGTCCCCATAATAAATTATTAAATATACTGCCCCCCATTATTAAATATACTGCCCCCCATAATACATTATTAAATATACTGCCCCCATAATACATTATTAAATATACTGTCCCCATAATTAATTATTAAATATACTGCCCCCATAATACATTATTAAATATACTGCCCCCATAATTAATTATTAAATATACTGCCCCCATAATACATTATTAAATATACTGCCCCCATAATAAATTATTGAATATACTGTCCCCATAATAAATTATTAAATATACTGTCCCCATAATACATTATTAAATATACTGCCCCCCATAAAACATTATTAAATATACTGCCCCCCATTATTAAATATACTGCCCCCCATAATACATTATTAAATATACTGCCCCCCATTATTAAATATACTGTCCCCCATAATAAATTATTAAATATACTGCCCCCATAATAAATTATTAAATATACTGCCCCCCATAATACATTATTAAATATACTGCCCCCATAATTAATTATTAAATATACTGCCCCCATAATACATTATTAAATATACTGTCCCCATAATAAATTATTAAATATACTGTCCCCATAATACATTATTAAATATACTGCCCCCCATAATACATTATTAAATATACTGCCCCCCATAATAAATTATTAAATATACTGCCCCCATAATACATTATTAAATATACTGTCCCCCATAATACATTATTAAATATACTGCCCCCATAGTAAATTATTAAATATACTGCCCCCATAATTAATTATTAAATATTCTGCCCCCATAATACATTATTAAATATACTGCCCCCATAATTAATTATTAAATATACTGCCCCCATAATACATTATTAAATATACTGCCCCCATAATAAATTATTGAATATACTGTCCCCATAATAAATTATTAAATATACTGTCTCCATAGTACATTATTAAATATACTGCCCCCCATAATAAATTATTAAATATACTGTCCCCCATAATAAATTATTAAATATACTGCCCCCCATTATTAAATATACTGCCCCCATAATAAATTTTTAAATATACTGCCCCCCATAATAATTATTAAATATACTGCCCCCATAATACATTATTAAATATAATGTCCCCCATAATAAATTATTAAATATACTGCCCCCCATAATACATTATTAAATATACTGCCCCCATAATTAATTATTAAATATACTGCCCCCATAATACATTATTAAATATACTGCCCCCATAATAAATTATTGAATATACTGTCCCCATAATAAATTATTAAATATACTGTCCTCATAATAAATTATTAAATATACTGTCCCCATAATACATTATTAAATATACTGCCCCCCATAAAACATTATTAAATATACTGCCCCCCATTATTAAATATACTGCCCCCCATAATACATTATTAAATATACTGCCCCCCATTATTAAATATACTGTCCCCCATAATAAATTATTAAATATACTGCCCCCCATAAAACATTATTAAATATACTGCCCCCCATTATTAAATATACTGCCCCCCATAATACATTATTAAATATACTGCCCCCCATTATTAAATATACTGTCCCCCATAATAAATTATTAAATATACTGCCCCCATAATAAATTATTAAATATACTGCCCCCATAATACATTATTAAATATACTGTCCCCCATAATAAATTATTAAATATACTGCCCCCCATAATACATTATCAAATATACTGCCCCCAATAATATATTATTAAATATATTGCCCCCAAAATACATTATTAAATATACTGTCCCCCATAATAAATGATTAAATATACTGCCCCCATAATACATTATCAAATATACTGCCCCCAATAATATATTATTAAATATATTGCCCCCAAAATACATTATTAAATATACTGTCCCCATAATAAATTATTAAATATACTGCCCCCCATTATTAAATATACTGCCCCCCATAATACATTATTAAATATACTGCCCCCATAATACATTATTAAATATACTGTCCCCATAATTAATTATTAAATATACTGCCCCCATAATACATTATTAAATATACTGCCCCCATAATTAATTATTAAATATACTGCCCCCATAATACATTATTAAATATACTGCCCCCATAATAAATTATTGAATATACTGTCTTCATAATAAATTATTAAATATACTGTCCCCATAATACATTATTAAATATACTGCCCCCCATAAAACATTATTAAATATACTGCCCCCCATTATTAAATATACTGCCCCCCATAATACATTATTAAATATACTGCCCCCCATTATTAAATATACTGTCCCCCATAATAAATTATTAAATATACTGCCCCCATAATAAATTATTAAATATACTGCCCCCATAATAAATTATTGAATATAATGTCCCCATAATAAATTATTAAATATACTGTCCCCATAATACATTATTAAATATACTGTCCCCATAATAAATTATTAAATATACTGCCCCCCATTATTAAATATACTGCCCCCCATAATACATTATTAAATATACTGCCCCCATAATACATTATTAAATATACTGCCCCCATAATAAATTATTGAATATACTGTCCCCATAATAAATTATTAAATATACTGTCCCCATAATACATTATTAAATATACTGCCCCCCATAAAACATTATTAAATATACTGCCCCCCATTATTAAATATACTGCCCCCCATAATACATTATTAAATATACTGCCCCCCATTATTAAATATACTGTCCCCCATAATAAATTATTAAATATACTGCCCCCATAATAAATTATTAAATATACTGCCCCCCATAATACATTATTAAATATACTGCCCCCATAATTAATTATTAAATATACTGCCCCCATAATACATTATTAAATATACTGCCCCCATAATTAATTATTAAATATACTGCCCCCATAATACATTATTAAATATACTGCCCCCATAATAAATTATTGAATATACTGTCCCCATAATAAATTATTAAATATACTGTCCCCATAATACATTATTAAATATACTGCCCCCCATAAAACATTATTAAATATACTGCCCCCCATTATTAAATATACTGCCCCCCATAATACATTATTAAATATACTGCCCCCCATTATTAAATATACTGTCCCCCATAATAAATTATTAAATATACTGCCCCCATAATAAATTATTAAATATACTGTCCCCATAATACATTATTAAATATACTGCCCCCCATAAAACATTATTAAATATACTGCCCCCCATTATTAAATATACTGCCCCCCATAATACATTATTAAATATACTGCCCCCCATTATTAAATATACTGTCCCCCATAATAAATTATTAAATATACTGCCCCCATAATAAATTATTAAATATACTGCCCCCATAATAAATTATTGAATATAATGTCCCCATAATAAATTATTAAATATACTGTCCCCATAATACATTATTAAATATACTGTCCCCATAATAAATTATTAAATATACTGCCCCCCATTATTAAATATACTGCCCCCCATAATACATTATTAAATATACTGCCCCCATAATACATTATTAAATATACTGTCCCCATAATTAATTATTAAATATACTGCCCCCATAATACATTATTAAATATACTGCCCCCATAATTAATTATTAAATATACTGCCCCCATAATACATTATTAAATATACTGCCCCCATAATAAATTATTGAATATACTGCCCCCATAATTAATTATTAAATATACTGCCCCCATAATACATTATTAAATATACTGCCCCATAATTAATTATTAAATATACTGCCCCCATAATACATTATTAAATATACTGCCCCCCATAATACATTATTAAATATACTGCCCACATAATACATTATTAAATATACTGCCCCCATAATGCATTATTAAATATACTGCCCCCATAATAAATTATTGAATATACTGTCCCCATAATAAATTATTAAATATACTGTCCCCATAGTACATTATTAAATATACTGCCCCCCATAATAAATTATTAAATATACTGTCCCCCATAATAAATTATTAAATATACTGCCCCCCATTATTAAATATACTGCCCCCATAATAAATTTTTAAATATACTGCCCCCCATAATAAATTATTAAATATACTGCCCCCATAATACATTATTAAATATACTGTCCCCCATAATACATTATTAAATATACTGCCCCCATAGTAAATTATTAAATATACTGCCCCCATAATTAATTATTAAATATTCTGCCCCCATAATACATTATTAAATATACTGCCCCCCATAATACATTATTAAATATACTGCCCCCATAATTAATTATTAAATATACTGCCCCCATAATACATTATTAAATATACTGCCCCCATAATAAATTATTGAATATACTGTCCCCATAATAAATTATTAAATATACTGTCCTCATAATAAATTATTAAATATACTGTCCCCATAATACATTATTAAATATACTGCCCCCCATAAAACATTATTAAATATACTGCCCCCCATTATTAAATATACTGCCCCCCATAATACATTATTAAATATACTGCCCCCCATTATTAAATATACTGTCCCCCATAATAAATTATTAAATATACTGCCCCCCATAAAACATTATTAAATATACTGCCCCCCATTATTAAATATACTGCCCCCCATAATACATTATTAAATATACTGCCCCCCATTATTAAATATACTGTCCCCCATAATAAATTATTAAATATACTGCCCCCATAATAAATTATTAAATATACTGCCCCCATAATACATTATTAAATATACTGTCCCCCATAATAAATTATTAAATATACTGCCCCCCATAATACATTATCAAATATACTGCCCCCAATAATATATTATTAAATATATTGCCCCCAAAATACATTATTAAATATACTGTCCCCCATAATAAATGATTAAATATACTGCCCCCATAATACATTATCAAATATACTGCCCCCAATAATATATTATTAAATATATTGCCCCCAAAATACATTATTAAATATACTGTCCCCATAATAAATTATTAAATATACTGCCCCCCATTATTAAATATACTGCCCCCCATAATACATTATTAAATATACTGCCCCCATAATACATTATTAAATATACTGTCCCCATAATTAATTATTAAATATACTGCCCCCATAATACATTATTAAATATACTGCCCCCATAATTAATTATTAAATATACTGCCCCCATAATACATTATTAAATATACTGCCCCCATAATAAATTATTGAATATACTGTCTTCATAATAAATTATTAAATATACTGTCCCCATAATACATTATTAAATATACTGCCCCCCATAAAACATTATTAAATATACTGCCCCCCATTATTAAATATACTGTCCCCCATAATAAATTATTAAATATACTGCCCCCATAATAAATTATTAAATATACTGCCCCCATAATAAATTATTGAATATACTGTCCCCATAATAAATTATTAAATATACTGTCCCCATAGTACATTATTAAATATACTGCCCCCCATAATAAATTATTAAATATACTGTCCCCCATAATAAATTATTAAATATACTGCCCCCATAATTAATTATTAAATATACTGCCCCCATAATACATTATTAAATATACTGCCCCCATAATAAATTATTGAATATACTGCCCCCATAATTAATTATTAAATATACTGCCCCCATAATACATTATTAAATATACTGCCCCATAATTAATTATTAAATATACTGCCCCCATAATACATTATTAAATATACTGCCCCCATAATACATTATTAAATATACTGCCCCCCATAATACATTATTAAATATACTGCCCACATAATACATTATTAAATATACTGCCCCCATAATGCATTATTAAATATACTGCCCCCATAATAAATTATTGAATATACTGTCCCCATAATAAATTATTAAATATACTGTCCCCATAGTACATTATTAAATATACTGCCCCCCATAATAAATTATTAAATATACTGTCCCCCATAATAAATTATTAAATATACTGCCCCCCATTATTAAATATACTGCCCCCATAATAAATTTTTAAATATACTGCCCCCCATAATAAATTATTAAATATACTGCCCCCATAATACATTATTAAATATACTGTCCCCCATAATACATTATTAAATATACTGCCCCCATAGTAAATTATTAAATATACTGCCCCCATAATTAATTATTAAATATTCTGCCCCCATAATACATTATTAAATATACTGCCCCCATAATTAATTATTAAATATACTGCCCCCATAATACATTATTAAATATACTGCCCCCATAATAAATTATTGAATATACTGTCCCCATAATAAATTATTAAATATACTGTCTCCATAGTACATTATTAAATATACTGCCCCCCATAATAAATTATTAAATATACTGTCCCCCATAATAAATTATTAAATATACTGCCCCCCATTATTAAATATACTGCCCCCATAATAAATTTTTAAATATACTGCCCCCCATAATAATTATTAAATATACTGCCCCCATAATACATTATTAAATATAATGTCCCCCATAATAAATTATTAAATATACTGCCCCCCATAATACATTATTAAATATACTGCCCCCATAATTAATTATTAAATATACTGCCCCCATAATACATTATTAAATATACTGCCCCCATAATAAATTATTGAATATACTGTCCCCATAATAAATTATTAAATATACTGTCCTCATAATAAATTATTAAATATACTGTCCCCATAATACATTATTAAATATACTGCCCCCCATAAAACATTATTAAATATACTGCCCCCCATTATTAAATATACTGCCCCCCATAATACATTATTAAATATACTGCCCCCCATTATTAAATATACTGTCCCCCATAATAAATTATTAAATATACTGCCCCCCATAAAACATTATTAAATATACTGCCCCCCATTATTAAATATACTGCCCCCCATAATACATTATTAAATATACTGCCCCCCATTATTAAATATACTGTCCCCCATAATAAATTATTAAATATACTGCCCCCATAATAAATTATTAAATATACTGCCCCCATAATACATTATTAAATATACTGTCCCCCATAATAAATTATTAAATATACTGCCCCCCATAATACATTATCAAATATACTGCCCCCAATAATATATTATTAAATATATTGCCCCCAAAATACATTATTAAATATACTGTCCCCCATAATAAATGATTAAATATACTGCCCCCATAATACATTATCAAATATACTGCCCCCAATAATATATTATTAAATATATTGCCCCCAAAATACATTATTAAATATACTGTCCCCATAATAAATTATTAAATATACTGCCCCCCATTATTAAATATACTGCCCCCCATAATACATTATTAAATATACTGCCCCCATAATACATTATTAAATATACTGTCCCCATAATTAATTATTAAATATACTGCCCCCATAATACATTATTAAATATACTGCCCCCATAATTAATTATTAAATATACTGCCCCCATAATACATTATTAAATATACTGCCCCCATAATAAATTATTGAATATACTGTCTTCATAATAAATTATTAAATATACTGTCCCCATAATACATTATTAAATATACTGCCCCCCATAAAACATTATTAAATATACTGCCCCCCATTATTAAATATACTGTCCCCCATAATAAATTATTAAATATACTGCCCCCATAATAAATTATTAAATATACTGCCCCCATAATAAATTATTGAATATACTGTCCCCATAATAAATTATTAAATATACTGTCCCCATAGTACATTATTAAATATACTGCCCCCCATAATAAATTATTAAATATACTGTCCCCCATAATAAATTATTAAATATACTGCCCCCCATTATTAAATATACTGCCCCCATAATACATTTTTAAATATACTGCCTCCCATAATAAATTATTAAATATACTGCCCCCATAATACATTATTAAATATAATGTCCCCCATAATAAATTATTAAATATACTGCCCCCCATAATACATTATTAAATATACTGCCCCCATAATTAATTATTAAATATACTGCCCCCATAATACATTATTAAATATACTGCCCCCATAATAAATTATTGAATATACTGTCCCCATAATAAATTATTAAATATACTGTCCCCATAATACATTATTAAATATACTGCCCCCCATAAAACATTATTAAATATACTGCCCCCCATTATTAAATATACTGCCCCCCATAATACATTATTAAATATCCGGCCCCCTTTATTAAATATACTGTCCCCCATAATAAATAATTAAATATACTGCCCCCCATTTTACATTATTAAATATACTGCCCCCAATAATATATTATTAAATATATTGCCCCCAAAATACATTATTAAATATACTGTCCCCCATAATACATTATTAAATATACTGCCCCCCATAATACATTATTAAATATACTGTCCCCATAATAAATTATTAAATATACTGTCCCCCATAATAAATTATTAAATATACTGCCCCCATAATACATTATTAAATATACTGCCCCCATAATAAATTATTAAATATACTGCCCCCCATAATACATTATTAAATATACTGCCCCCATAATTAATTATTAAATATACTGCCCCCATAATACATTATTAAATATACTGCCCCCATAATAAATTATTGAATATACTGTCCCCATAATAAATTATTAAATATACTGTCCCCATAGTACATTATTAAATATACTGCCCCCCATAATAAATTATTAAATATACTGTCCCCCATAATAAATTATTAAATATACTGCCCCCCATTATTAAATATACTGCCCCCATAATACATTTTTAAATATACTGCCCCCCATAATAAATTATTAAATATACTGCCCCCATAATACATTATTAAATATAATGTCCCCCATAATAAATTATTAAATATACTGCCCCCCATAATACATTATAAAATATACTGCCCCCATAATTAATTATTAAATATACTGCCCCCATAATACATTATTAAATATACTGCCCCCATAATAAATTATTGAATATACTGTCCCCATAATAAATTATTAAATATACTGTCCCCATAATACATTATTAAATATACTGCCCCCCATAAAACATTATTAAATATACTGCCCCCCATTATTAAATATACTGCCCCCCATAATACATTATTAAATATACTGCCCCCAATAATATATTATTAAATATATTGCCCCCAAAATACATTATTAAATATACTGTCCCCCATAATACATTATTAAATATACTGCCCCCCATAATACATTATTAAATATACTGTCCCCATAATAAATTATTAAATATACTGTCCCCCATAATAAATTATTAAATATACTGCCCCCATAATACATTATTAAATATACTGCCCCCATAATAAATTATTAAATATACTGCCCCCCATAATACATTATTAAATATACTGCCCCCCATTATTAAATATACTGCCCCCCATAATACATTATTAAATATACTGCCCCCATTATTAAATATACTGTCCCCCATAATAAATTATTAAATATACTGCCCCCCATTATTAAATATACTGCCCCCATAATTAATTATTAAATATTCTGCCCCCATAATACATTATTAAATATACTGCCCCCATAATTAATTATTAAATATACTGCCCCCATAATACATTATTAAATATACTGCCCCATAATTAATTATTAAATATACTGCCCCCATAATACATTATTAAATATACTGCCCCCCATAATACATTATTAAATATACTGCCCACATAATACATTATTAAATATACTGCCCCCATAATGCATTATTAAATATACTGCCCCCATAATAAATTATTGAATATACTGTCCCCATAATAAATTATTAAATATACTGTCCCCATAGTACATTATTAAATATACTGCCCCCCATAATAAATTATTAAATATACTGTCCCCCATAATAAATGATTAAATATACTGCCCCCATAATACATTATCAAATATACTGCCCCCAATAATATATTATTAAATATATTGCCCCCAAAATACATTATTAAATATACTGTCCCCATAATAAATTATTAAATATACTGCCCCCCATTATTAAATATACTGCCCCCCATAATACATTATTAAATATACTGCCCCCATAATACATTATTAAATATACTGTCCCCATAATTAATTATTAAATATACTGCCCCCATAATACATTATTAAATATACTGCCCC
Organism: Engystomops pustulosus; assembly: GCF_040894005.1. Lineage (NCBI taxonomy): Eukaryota > Metazoa > Chordata > Amphibia > Anura > Leptodactylidae > Engystomops > Engystomops pustulosus. The sequence continues at coordinate 1,104,627 of NW_027284963.1, forward strand.
CATAATTAATTATTAAATATACTGCCCCCCATAAAACATTATTAAATATACTGCCCCCCATTATTAAATATACTGCCCCCCATAATACATTATTAAATATACTGCCCCCCATTATTAAATATACTGTCCCCCATAATAAATTATTAAATATACTGCCCCCATAATAAATTATTAAATATACTGCCCCCCATAATACATTATTAAATATACTGCCCCCATAATTAATTATTAAATATACTGCCCCCATAATACATTATTAAATATACTGCCCCCATAATTAATTATTAAATATACTGCCCCCATAATACATTATTAAATATACTGCCCCCATAATAAATTATTGAATATACTGTCCCCATAATAAATTATTAAATATACTGTCCCCATAATACATTATTAAATATACTGCCCCCCATAAAACATTATTAAATATACTGCCCCCCATTATTAAATATACTGCCTCCCATAATACATTATTAAATATACTGCCCCCCATTATTAAATATACTGTCCCCCATAATAAATTATTAAATATACTGCCCCCATAATAAATTATTAAATATACTGCCCCCATAATAAATTATTGAATATAATGTCCCCATAATAAATTATTAAATATACTGTCCCCATAATACATTATTAAATATACTGTCCCCATAATAAATTATTAAATATACTGCCCCCCATTATTAAATATACTGCCCCCCATAATACATTATTAAATATACTGCCCCCATAATACATTATTAAATATACTGTCCCCATAATTAATTATTAAATATACTGCCCCCATAATACATTATTAAATATACTGCCCCCATAATAAATTATTGAATATACTGTCCCCATAATAAATTATTAAATATACTGTCCCCATAATACATTATTAAATATACTGCCCCCCATAAAACATTATTAAATATACTGCCCCCCATTATTAAATATACTGCCCCCCATAATACATTATTAAATATACTGCCCCCCATTATTAAATATACTGTCCCCCATAATAAATTATTAAATATACTGCCCCCATAATAAATTATTAAATATACTGCCCCCATAATAAATTATTGAATATAATGTCCCCATAATAAATTATTAAATATACTGTCCCCATAATACATTATTAAATATACTGTCCCCATAATAAATTATTAAATATACTGCCCCCCATTATTAAATATACTGCCCCCCATAATACATTATTAAATATACTGCCCCCATAATACATTATTAAATATACTGTCCCCATAATTAATTATTAAATATACTGCCCCCATAATACATTATTAAATATACTGCCCCCATAATTAATTATTAAATATACTGCCCCCATAATACATTATTAAATATACTGCCCCCATAATAAATTATTGAATATACTGTCCCCATAATAAATTATTAAATATACTGTCCCCATAATACATTATTAAATATACTGCCCCCATAATAAATTATTGAATATACTGTCCCCATAATAAATTATTAAATATACTGTCTCCATAGTACATTATTAAATATACTGCCCCCCATAATAAATTATTAAATATACTGTCCCCCATAATAAATTATTAAATATACTGCCCCCCATTATTAAATATACTGCCCCCATAATAAATTTTTAAATATACTGCCCCCCATAATAATTATTAAATATACTGCCCCCATAATACATTATTAAATATAATGTCCCCCATAATAAATTATTAAATATACTGCCCCCCATAATACATTATTAAATATACTGCCCCCATAATTAATTATTAAATATACTGCCCCCTAAATACATTATTAAATATACTGCCCCCATAATAAATTATTGAATATACTGTCCCCATAATAAATTATTAAATATACTGTCCTCATAATAAATTATTAAATATACTGTCCCCATAATACATTATTAAATATACTGCCCCCCATAAAACATTATTAAATATACTGCCCCCCATTATTAAATATACTGCCCCCCATAATACATTATTAAATATACTGCCCCCCATTATTAAATATACTGTCCCCCATAATAAATTATTAAATATACTGCCCCCCATAAAACATTATTAAATATACTGCCCCCCATTATTAAATATACTGCCCCCCATAATACATTATTAAATATACTGCCCCCCATTATTAAATATACTGTCCCCCATAATAAATTATTAAATATACTGCCCCCATAATAAATTATTAAATATACTGCCCCCATAATACATTATTAAATATACTGTCCCCCATAATAAATTATTAAATATACTGCCCCCCATAATACATTATCAAATATACTGCCCCCAATAATATATTATTAAATATATTGCCCCCAAAATACATTATTAAATATACTGTCCCCCATAATAAATGATTAAATATACTGCCCCCATAATACATTATCAAATATACTGCCCCCAATAATATATTATTAAATATATTGCCCCCAAAATACATTATTAAATATACTGTCCCCATAATAAATTATTAAATATACTGCCCCCCATTATTAAATATACTGCCCCCCATAATACATTATTAAATATACTGCCCCCATAATACATTATTAAATATACTGTCCCCATAATTAATTATTAAATATACTGCCCCCATAATACATTATTAAATATACTGCCCCCATAATTAATTATTAAATATACTGCCCCCATAATACATTATTAAATATACTGCCCCCATAATAAATTATTGAATATACTGTCTTCATAATAAATTATTAAATATACTGTCCCCATAATACATTATTAAATATACTGCCCCCCATAAAACATTATTAAATATACTGCCCCCCATTATTAAATATACTGCCCCCCATAATACATTATTAAATATACTGCCCCCCATTATTAAATATACTGTCCCCCATAATAAATTATTAAATATACTGCCCCCATAATAAATTATTAAATATACTGCCCCCATAATAAATTATTGAATATAATGTCCCCATAATAAATTATTAAATATACTGTCCCCATAATACATTATTAAATATACTGTCCCCATAATAAATTATTAAATATACTGCCCCCCATTATTAAATATACTGCCCCCCATAATACATTATTAAATATACTGCCCCCATAATACATTATTAAATATACTGCCCCCATAATAAATTATTGAATATACTGTCCCCATAATAAATTATTAAATATACTGTCCCCATAATACATTATTAAATATACTGCCCCCCATAAAACATTATTAAATATACTGCCCCCCATTATTAAATATACTGCCCCCCATAATACATTATTAAATATACTGCCCCCCATTATTAAATATACTGTCCCCCATAATAAATTATTAAATATACTGCCCCCATAATAAATTATTAAATATACTGCCCCCCATAATACATTATTAAATATACTGCCCCCATAATTAATTATTAAATATACTGCCCCCATAATACATTATTAAATATACTGCCCCCATAATTAATTATTAAATATACTGCCCCCATAATACATTATTAAATATACTGCCCCCATAATAAATTATTGAATATACTGTCCCCATAATAAATTATTAAATATACTGTCCCCATAATACATTATTAAATATACTGCCCCCCATAAAACATTATTAAATATACTGCCCCCCATTATTAAATATACTGCCCCCCATAATACATTATTAAATATACTGCCCCCCATTATTAAATATACTGTCCCCCATAATAAATTATTAAATATACTGCCCCCATAATAAATTATTAAATATACTGTCCCCATAATACATTATTAAATATACTGCCCCCCATAAAACATTATTAAATATACTGCCCCCCATTATTAAATATACTGCCCCCCATAATACATTATTAAATATACTGCCCCCCATTATTAAATATACTGTCCCCCATAATAAATTATTAAATATACTGCCCCCATAATAAATTATTAAATATACTGCCCCCATAATAAATTATTGAATATAATGTCCCCATAATAAATTATTAAATATACTGTCCCCATAATACATTATTAAATATACTGTCCCCATAATAAATTATTAAATATACTGCCCCCCATTATTAAATATACTGCCCCCCATAATACATTATTAAATATACTGCCCCCATAATACATTATTAAATATACTGTCCCCATAATTAATTATTAAATATACTGCCCCCATAATACATTATTAAATATACTGCCCCCATAATTAATTATTAAATATACTGCCCCCATAATACATTATTAAATATACTGCCCCCATAATAAATTATTGAATATACTGTCCCCATAATAAATTATTAAATATACTGTCCCCATAATACATTATTAAATATACTGCCCCCCATAAAACATTATTAAATATACTGCCCCCCATTATTAAATATACTGCCCCCCATAATACATTATTAAATATACTGCCCCCCATTATTAAATATACTGTCCCCCATAATAAATTATTAAATATACTGCCCCCATAATAAATTATTAAATATACTGCCCCCCATAATACATTATTAAATATACTGCCCCCATAATTAATTATTAAATATACTGCCCCCATAATACATTATTAAATATACTGTCCCCATAATAAATTATTAAATATACTGTCCCCATAATACATTATTAAATATACTGCCCCCCATAATACATTATTAAATATACTGCCCCCCATAATAAATTATTAAATATACTGCCCCCATAATACATTATTAAATATACTGTCCCCCATAATACATTATTAAATATACTGCCCCCATAGTAAATTATTAAATATACTGCCCCCATAATTAATTATTAAATATTCTGCCCCCATAATACATTATTAAATATACTGCCCCCATAATTAATTATTAAATATACTGCCCCCATAATACATTATTAAATATACTGCCCCCATAATAAATTATTGAATATACTGTCCCCATAATAAATTATTAAATATACTGTCTCCATAGTACATTATTAAATATACTGCCCCCCATAATAAATTATTAAATATACTGTCCCCCATAATAAATTATTAAATATACTGCCCCCCATTATTAAATATACTGCCCCCATAATAAATTTTTAAATATACTGCCCCCCATAATAATTATTAAATATACTGCCCCCATAATACATTATTAAATATAATGTCCCCCATAATAAATTATTAAATATACTGCCCCCCATAATACATTATTAAATATACTGCCCCCATAATTAATTATTAAATATACTGCCCCCATAATACATTATTAAATATACTGCCCCCATAATAAATTATTGAATATACTGTCCCCATAATAAATTATTAAATATACTGTCCTCATAATAAATTATTAAATATACTGTCCCCATAATACATTATTAAATATACTGCCCCCCATAAAACATTATTAAATATACTGCCCCCCATTATTAAATATACTGCCCCCCATAATACATTATTAAATATACTGCCCCCCATTATTAAATATACTGTCCCCCATAATAAATTATTAAATATACTGCCCCCCATAAAACATTATTAAATATACTGCCCCCCATTATTAAATATACTGCCCCCCATAATACATTATTAAATATACTGCCCCCCATTATTAAATATACTGTCCCCCATAATAAATTATTAAATATACTGCCCCCATAATAAATTATTAAATATACTGCCCCCATAATACATTATTAAATATACTGTCCCCCATAATAAATTATTAAATATACTGCCCCCCATAATACATTATCAAATATACTGCCCCCAATAATATATTATTAAATATATTGCCCCCAAAATACATTATTAAATATACTGTCCCCCATAATAAATGATTAAATATACTGCCCCCATAATACATTATCAAATATACTGCCCCCAATAATATATTATTAAATATATTGCCCCCAAAATACATTATTAAATATACTGTCCCCATAATAAATTATTAAATATACTGCCCCCCATTATTAAATATACTGCCCCCCATAATACATTATTAAATATACTGCCCCCATAATACATTATTAAATATACTGTCCCCATAATTAATTATTAAATATACTGCCCCCATAATACATTATTAAATATACTGCCCCCATAATTAATTATTAAATATACTGCCCCCATAATACATTATTAAATATACTGCCCCCATAATAAATTATTGAATATACTGTCTTCATAATAAATTATTAAATATACTGTCCCCATAATACATTATTAAATATACTGCCCCCCATAAAACATTATTAAATATACTGCCCCCCATTATTAAATATACTGCCCCCCATAATACATTATTAAATATACTGCCCCCCATTATTAAATATACTGTCCCCCATAATAAATTATTAAATATACTGCCCCCATAATAAATTATTAAATATACTGCCCCCATAATAAATTATTGAATATAATGTCCCCATAATAAATTATTAAATATACTGTCCCCATAATACATTATTAAATATACTGTCCCCATAATAAATTATTAAATATACTGCCCCCCATTATTAAATATACTGCCCCCCATAATACATTATTAAATATACTGCCCCCATAATACATTATTAAATATACTGCCCCCATAATAAATTATTGAATATACTGTCCCCATAATAAATTATTAAATATACTGTCCCCATAATACATTATTAAATATACTGCCCCCCATAAAACATTATTAAATATACTGCCCCCCATTATTAAATATACTGCCCCCCATAATACATTATTAAATATACTGCCCCCCATTATTAAATATACTGTCCCCCATAATAAATTATTAAATATACTGCCCCCATAATAAATTATTAAATATACTGCCCCCCATAATACATTATTAAATATACTGCCCCCATAATTAATTATTAAATATACTGCCCCCATAATACATTATTAAATATACTGTCCCCATAATAAATTATTAAATATACTGTCCCCATAATACATTATTAAATATACTGCCCCCCATAATACATTATTAAATATACTGCCCCCCATAATAAATTATTAAATATACTGCCCCCATAATACATTATTAAATATACTGTCCCCCATAATACATTATTAAATATACTGCCCCCATAGTAAATTATTAAATATACTGCCCCCATAATTAATTATTAAATATTCTGCCCCCATAATACATTATTAAATATACTGCCCCCATAATTAATTATTAAATATACTGCCCCCATAATACATTATTAAATATACTGCCCCCATAATAAATTATTGAATATACTGTCCCCATAATAAATTATTAAATATACTGTCTCCATAGTACATTATTAAATATACTGCCCCCCATAATAAATTATTAAATATACTGTCCCCCATAATAAATTATTAAATATACTGCCCCCCATTATTAAATATACTGCCCCCATAATAAATTTTTAAATATACTGCCCCCCATAATAATTATTAAATATACTGCCCCCATAATACATTATTAAATATAATGTCCCCCATAATAAATTATTAAATATACTGCCCCCCATAATACATTATTAAATATACTGCCCCCATAATTAATTATTAAATATACTGCCCCCATAATACATTATTAAATATACTGCCCCCATAATAAATTATTGAATATACTGTCCCCATAATAAATTATTAAATATACTGTCCTCATAATAAATTATTAAATATACTGTCCCCATAATACATTATTAAATATACTGCCCCCCATAAAACATTATTAAATATACTGCCCCCCATTATTAAATATACTGCCCCCCATAATACATTATTAAATATACTGCCCCCCATTATTAAATATACTGTCCCCCATAATAAATTATTAAATATACTGCCCCCCATAAAACATTATTAAATATACTGCCCCCCATTATTAAATATACTGCCCCCCATAATACATTATTAAATATACTGCCCCCCATTATTAAATATACTGTCCCCCATAATAAATTATTAAATATACTGCCCCCATAATAAATTATTAAATATACTGCCCCCATAATACATTATTAAATATACTGTCCCCCATAATAAATTATTAAATATACTGCCCCCCATAATACATTATCAAATATACTGCCCCCAATAATATATTATTAAATATATTGCCCCCAAAATACATTATTAAATATACTGTCCCCCATAATAAATGATTAAATATACTGCCCCCATAATACATTATCAAATATACTGCCCCCAATAATATATTATTAAATATATTGCCCCCAAAATACATTATTAAATATACTGTCCCCATAATAAATTATTAAATATACTGCCCCCCATTATTAAATATACTGCCCCCCATAATACATTATTAAATATACTGCCCCCATAATACATTATTAAATATACTGTCCCCATAATTAATTATTAAATATACTGCCCCCATAATACATTATTAAATATACTGCCCCCATAATTAATTATTAAATATACTGCCCCCATAATACATTATTAAATATACTGCCCCCATAATAAATTATTGAATATACTGTCTTCATAATAAATTATTAAATATACTGTCCCCATAATACATTATTAAATATACTGCCCCCCATAAAACATTATTAAATATACTGCCCCCCATTATTAAATATACTGCCCCCCATAATACATTATTAAATATACTGCCCCCCATTATTAAATATACTGTCCCCCATAATAAATTATTAAATATACTGCCCCCATAATAAATTATTAAATATACTGCCCCCATAATAAATTATTGAATATAATGTCCCCATAATAAATTATTAAATATACTGTCCCCATAATACATTATTAAATATACTGTCCCCATAATAAATTATTAAATATACTGCCCCCCATTATTAAATATACTGCCCCCCATAATACATTATTAAATATACTGCCCCCATAATACATTATTAAATATACTGCCCCCATAATAAATTATTGAATATACTGTCCCCATAATAAATTATTAAATATACTGTCCCCATAATACATTATTAAATATACTGCCCCCCATAAAACATTATTAAATATACTGCCCCCCATTATTAAATATACTGCCCCCCATAATACATTATTAAATATACTGCCCCCCATTATTAAATATACTGTCCCCCATAATAAATTATTAAATATACTGCCCTCATAATAAATTATTAAATATACTGCCCCCCATAATACATTATTAAATATACTGCCCCCATAATTAATTATTAAATATACTGCCCCCATAATACATTATTAAATATACTGCCCCCATAATTAATTATTAAATATACTGCCCCCATTATACATTATTAAATATACTGCCCCCATAATAAATTATTGAATATACTGTCCCCATAATAAATTATTAAATATACTGTCCCCATAATACATTATTAAATATACTGCCCCCCATAAAACATTATTAAATATACTGCCCCCCATTATTAAATATACTGCCCCCCATAATACATTATTAAATATACTGCCCCCCATTATTAAATATACTGTCCCCCATAATAAATTATTAAATATACTGCCCCCATAATACATTATTAAATATACTGTCCCCCATAATAAATTATTAAATATACTGCCCCCCATAATACATTATCAAATATACTGCCCCCAATAATATATTATTAAATATATTGCCCCCAAAATACATTATTAAATATACTGTCCCCCATAATACATTATTAAATATACTGCCCCCATAATAAATTATTAAATATACTGCCCCCATAATTAATTATTAAATATTCTGCCCCCATAATACATTATTAAATATACTGTCCCCATAATAAATTATTAAATATACTGCCCCCCATTATTAAATATACTGCCCCCCATAATACATTATTAAATATACTGCCCCCATAATACATTATTAAATATACTGTCCCCATAATTAATTATTAAATATACTGCCCCCATAATACATTATTAAATATACTGCCCCCATAATTAATTATTAAATATACTGCCCCCATAATACATTATTAAATATACTGCCCCCATAATAAATTATTGAATATACTGTCCCCATAATAAATTATTAAATATACTGTCCCCATAATACATTATTAAATATACTGCCCCCCATAAAACATTATTAAATATACTGCCCCCCATTATTAAATATACTGCCCCCCATAATACATTATTAAATATTCTGCCCCCCATTATTAAATATACTGTCCCCCATAATAAATTATTAAATATACTGCCCCCATAATAAATTATTGAATATAATGTCCCCATAATAAATTATTAAATATACTGTCCCCATAATACATTATTAAATATACTGTCCCCATAATAAATTATTAAATATACTGCCCCCCATTATTAAATATACTGCCCCCCATAATACATTATTAAATATACTGCCCCCATAATAAATTATTAAATATACTGCCCCCATAATACATTATTAAATATACTGTCCCCCATAATAAATTATTAAATATACTGCCCCCCATAATACATTATCAAATATACTGCCCCCAATAATATATTATTAAATATATTGCCCCCAAAATACATTATTAAATATACTGTCCCCCATAATACATTATTAAATATACTGCCCCCATAATAAATTATTAAATATACTGCCCCCATAATTAATTATTAAATATTCTGCCCCCATAATACATTATTAAATATACTGCCCCCATAATAAATTATTGAATATACTGTCCCCATAATAAATTATTAAATATACTGTCCCCATAGTACATTATTAAATATACTGCCCCCCATAATAAATTATTAAATATACTGTCCCCCATAATAAATTATTAAATATACTGCCCCCCATTATTAAATATACTGCCCCCATAATACATTTTTAAATATACTGCCTCCCATAATAAATTATTAAATATACTGCCCCCATAATACATTATTAAATATAATGTCCCCCATAATAAATTATTAAATATACTGCCCCCCATAATACATTATTAAATATACTGCCCCCATAATTAATTATTAAATATACTGCCCCCATAATACATTATTAAATATACTGCCCCCATAATAAATTATTGAATATACTGTCCCCATAATAAATTATTAAATATACTGTCCCCATAATACATTATTAAATATACTGCCCCCCATAAAACATTATTAAATATACTGCCCCCCATTATTAAATATACTGCCCCCCATAATACATTATTAAATATCCGGCCCCCTTTATTAAATATACTGTCCCCCATAATAAATAATTAAATATACTGCCCCCCATTTTACATTATTAAATATACTGCCCCCAATAATATATTATTAAATATATTGCCCCCAAAATACATTATTAAATATACTGTCCCCCATAATACATTATTAAATATACTGCCCCCATAATACATTATTAAATATACTGCCCCCATAATAAATTATTGAATATACTGTCCCCATAATAAATTATTAAATATACTGTCCCCATAGTACATTATTAAATATACTGCCCCCCATAATAAATTATTAAATATACTGTCCCCCATAATAAATTATTAAATATACTGCCCCCCATTATTAAATATACTGCCCCCATAATACATTTTTAAATATACTGCCCCCCATAATAAATTATTAAATATACTGCCCCCATAATACATTATTAAATATAATGTCCCCCATAATAAATTATTAAATATACTGCCCCCCATAATACATTATAAAATATACTGCCCCCATAATTAATTATTAAATATACTGCCCCCATAATACATTATTAAATATACTGCCCCCATAATAAATTATTGAATATACTGTCCCCATAATAAATTATTAAATATACTGTCCCCATAATACATTATTAAATATACTGCCCCCCATAAAACATTATTAAATATACTGCCCCCCATTATTAAATATACTGCCCCCCATAATACATTATTAAATATACTGCCCCCAATAATATATTATTAAATATATTGCCCCCAAAATACATTATTAAATATACTGTCCCCCATAATACATTATTAAATATACTGCCCCCCATAATACATTATTAAATATACTGTCCCCATAATAAATTATTAAATATACTGTCCCCCATAATAAATTATTAAATATACTGCCCCCATAATACATTATTAAATATACTGCCCCCATAATAAATTATTAAATATACTGCCCCCCATAATACATTATTAAATATACTGCCCCCCATTATTAAATATACTGCCCCCCATAATACATTATTAAATATACTGCCCCCATTATTAAATATACTGTCCCCCATAATAAATTATTAAATATACTGCCCCCCATTATTAAATATACTGCCCCCATAATTAATTATTAAATATTCTGCCCCCATAATACATTATTAAATATACTGCCCCCATAATTAATTATTAAATATACTGCCCCCATAATACATTATTAAATATACTGCCCCATAATTAATTATTAAATATACTGCCCCCATAATACATTATTAAATATACTGCCCCCCATAATACATTATTAAATATACTGCCCACATAATACATTATTAAATATACTGCCCCCATAATGCATTATTAAATATACTGCCCCCATAATAAATTATTGAATATACTGTCCCCATAATAAATTATTAAATATACTGTCCCCATAGTACATTATTAAATATACTGCCCCCCATAATAAATTATTAAATATACTGTCCCCCATAATAAATGATTAAATATACTGCCCCCATAATACATTATCAAATATACTGCCCCCAATAATATATTATTAAATATATTGCCCCCAAAATACATTATTAAATATACTGTCCCCATAATAAATTATTAAATATACTGCCCCCCATTATTAAATATACTGCCCCCCATAATACATTATTAAATATACTGCCCCCATAATACATTATTAAATATACTGTCCCCATAATTAATTATTAAATATACTGCCCCCATAATACATTATTAAATATACTGCCCCCATAATTAATTATTAAATATACTGCCCCCATAATACATTATTAAATATACTGCCCCCATAATAAATTATTGAATATACTGTCCCCATAATAAATTATTAAATATACTGTCCCCATAATACATTATTAAATATACTGCCCCCCATAAAACATTATTAAATATACTGCCCCCCATTATTAAATATACTGCCCCCCATAATACATTATTAAATATACTGCCCCCCATTATTAAATATACTGTCCCCCATAATAAATTATTAAATATACTGCCCCCATAATAAATTATTAAATATACTGCCCCCATAATAAATTATTGAATATAATGTCCCCATAATAAATTATTAAATATACTGTCCCCATAATACATTATTAAATATACTGTCCCCATAATAAATTATTAAATATACTGCCCCCCATTATTAAATATACTGCCCCCCATAATACATTATTAAATATACTGCCCCCATAATACATTATTAAATATACTGTCCCCATAATTAATTATTAAATATACTGCCCCCATAATACATTATTAAATATACTGCCCCCATAATTAATTATTAAATATACTGCCCCCATAATACATTATTAAATATACTGCCCCCATAATAAATTATTGAATATACTGTCCCCATAATAAATTATTAAATATACTGTCCCCATAATACATTATTAAATATACTGCCCCCCATAAAACATTATTAAATATACTGCCCCCCATTATTAAATATACTGCCCCCCATAATACATTATTAAATATACTGCCCCCCATTATTAAATATACTGTCCCCCATAATAAATTATTAAATATACTGCCCCCATAATAAATTATTAAATATACTGCCCCCCATAATACATTATTAAATATACTGCCCCCATAATTAATTATTAAATATACTGCCCCCATAATACATTATTAAATATACTGCCCCCATAATTAATTATTAAATATACTGCCCCCATAATACATTATTAAATATACTGCCCCCATAATAAATTATTGAATATACTGTCCCCATAATAAATTATTAAATATACTGTCCCCATAATACATTATTAAATATACTGCCCCCCATAAAACATTATTAAATATACTGCCCCCCATTATTAAATATACTGCCCCCCATAATACATTATTAAATATACTGCCCCCCATTATTAAATATACTGTCCCCCATAATAAATTATTAAATATACTGCCCCCATAATAAATTATTAAATATACTGCCCCCATAATACATTATTAAATATACTGTCCCCCATAATAAATTATTAAATATACTGCCCCCCATAATACATTATCAAATATACTGCCCCCAATAATATATTATTAAATATATTGCCCCCAAAATACATTATTAAATATACTGTCCCCCATAATACATTATTAAATATACTGCCCCCATAATAAATTATTAAATATACTGCCCCCATAATTAATTATTAAATATTCTGCCCCCATAATACATTATTAAATATACTGTCCCCATAATAAATTATTAAATATACTGCCCCCCATTATTAAATATACTGCCCCCCATAATACATTATTAAATATACTGCCCCCATAATACATTATTAAATATACTGTCCCCATAATTAATTATTAAATATACTGCCCCCATAATACATTATTAAATATACTGCCCCCATAATTAATTATTAAATATACTGCCCCCATAATACATTATTAAATATACTGCCCCCATAATAAATTATTGAATATACTGTCCCCATAATAAATTATTAAATATACTGTCCCCATAATACATTATTAAATATACTGCCCCCCATAAAACATTATTAAATATACTGCCCCCCATTATTAAATATACTGCCCCCCATAATACATTATTAAATATACTGCCCCCCATTATTAAATATACTGTCCCCCATAATAAATTATTAAATATACTGCCCCCATAATAAATTATTAAATATACTGCCCCCATAATAAATTATTGAATATAATGTCCCCATAATAAATTATTAAATATACTGTCCCCATAATACATTATTAAATATACTGTCCCCATAATAAATTATTAAATATACTGCCCCCCATTATTAAATATACTGCCCCCCATAATACATTATTAAATATACTGCCCCCATAATACATTATTAAATATACTGTCCCCATAATTAATTATTAAATATACTGCCCCCATAATACATTATTAAATATACTGCCCCCATAATTAATTATTAAATATACTGCCCCCATAATACATTATTAAATATACTGCCCCCATAATAAATTATTGAATATACTGTCCCCATAATAAATTATTAAATATACTGTCCCCATAATACATTATTAAATATACTGCCCCCCATAAAACATTATTAAATATACTGCCCCCCATTATTAAATATACTGCCCCCCATAATACATTATTAAATATACTGCCCCCCATTATTAAATATACTGTCCCCCATAATAAATTATTAAATATACTGCCCCCATAATAAATTATTAAATATACTGCCCCCCATAATACATTATTAAATATACTGCCCCCATAATTAATTATTAAATATACTGCCCCCATAATACATTATTAAATATACTGTCCCCATAATAAATTATTAAATATACTGTCCCCATAATACATTATTAAATATACTGCCCCCCATAATACATTATTAAATATACTGCCCCCCATAATAAATTATTAAATATACTGCCCCCATAATACATTATTAAATATACTGTCCCCCATAATACATTATTAAATATACTGCCCCCATAGTAAATTATTAAATATACTGCCCCCATAATTAATTATTAAATATTCTGCCCCCATAATACATTATTAAATATACTGCCCCCATAATTAATTATTAAATATACTGCCCCCATAATACATTATTAAATATACTGCCCCCATAATAAATTATTGAATATACTGTCCCCATAATAAATTATTAAATATACTGTCTCCATAGTACATTATTAAATATACTGCCCCCCATAATAAATTATTAAATATACTGTCCCCCATAATAAATTATTAAATATACTGCCCCCCATTATTAAATATACTGCCCCCATAATAAATTTTTAAATATACTGCCCCCCATAATAATTATTAAATATACTGCCCCCATAATACATTATTAAATATAATGTCCCCCATAATAAATTATTAAATATACTGCCCCCCATAATACATTATTAAATATACTGCCCCCATAATTAATTATTAAATATACTGCCCCCATAATACATTATTAAATATACTGCCCCCATAATAAATTATTGAATATACTGTCCCCATAATAAATTATTAAATATACTGTCCTCATAATAAATTATTAAATATACTGTCCCCATAATACATTATTAAATATACTGCCCCCCATAAAACATTATTAAATATACTGCCCCCCATTATTAAATATACTGCCCCCCATAATACATTATTAAATATACTGCCCCCCATTATTAAATATACTGTCCCCCATAATAAATTATTAAATATACTGCCCCCCATAAAACATTATTAAATATACTGCCCCCCATTATTAAATATACTGCCCCCCATAATACATTATTAAATATACTGCCCCCCATTATTAAATATACTGTCCCCCATAATAAATTATTAAATATACTGCCCCCATAATAAATTATTAAATATACTGCCCCCATAATACATTATTAAATATACTGTCCCCCATAATAAATTATTAAATATACTGCCCCCCATAATACATTATCAAATATACTGCCCCCAATAATATATTATTAAATATATTGCCCCCAAAATACATTATTAAATATACTGTCCCCCATAATAAATGATTAAATATACTGCCCCCATAATACATTATCAAATATACTGCCCCCAATAATATATTATTAAATATATTGCCCCCAAAATACATTATTAAATATACTGTCCCCATAATAAATTATTAAATATACTGCCCCCCATTATTAAATATACTGCCCCCCATAATACATTATTAAATATACTGCCCCCATAATACATTATTAAATATACTGTCCCCATAATTAATTATTAAATATACTGCCCCCATAATACATTATTAAATATACTGCCCCCATAATTAATTATTAAATATACTGCCCCCATAATACATTATTAAATATACTGCCCCCATAATAAATTATTGAATATACTGTCTTCATAATAAATTATTAAATATACTGTCCCCATAATACATTATTAAATATACTGCCCCCCATAAAACATTATTAAATATACTGCCCCCCATTATTAAATATACTGCCCCCCATAATACATTATTAAATATACTGCCCCCCATTATTAAATATACTGTCCCCCATAATAAATTATTAAATATACTGCCCCCATAATAAATTATTAAATATACTGCCCCCATAATAAATTATTGAATATAATGTCCCCATAATAAATTATTAAATATACTGTCCCCATAATACATTATTAAATATACTGTCCCCATAATAAATTATTAAATATACTGCCCCCCATTATTAAATATACTGCCCCCCATAATACATTATTAAATATACTGCCCCCATAATACATTATTAAATATACTGCCCCCATAATAAATTATTGAATATACTGTCCCCATAATAAATTATTAAATATACTGTCCCCATAATACATTATTAAATATACTGCCCCCCATAAAACATTATTAAATATACTGCCCCCCATTATTAAATATACTGCCCCCCATAATACATTATTAAATATACTGCCCCCCATTATTAAATATACTGTCCCCCATAATAAATTATTAAATATACTGCCCCCATAATAAATTATTAAATATACTGCCCCCCATAATACATTATTAAATATACTGCCCCCATAATTAATTATTAAATATACTGCCCCCATAATACATTATTAAATATACTGCCCCCATAATTAATTATTAAATATACTGCCCCCATAATACATTATTAAATATACTGCCCCCATAATAAATTATTGAATATACTGTCCCCATAATAAATTATTAAATATACTGTCCCCATAATACATTATTAAATATACTGCCCCCCATAAAACATTATTAAATATACTGCCCCCCATTATTAAATATACTGCCCCCCATAATACATTATTAAATATACTGCCCCCCATTATTAAATATACTGTCCCCCATAATAAATTATTAAATATACTGCCCCCATAATAAATTATTAAATATACTGTCCCCATAATACATTATTAAATATACTGCCCCCCATAAAACATTATTAAATATACTGCCCCCCATTATTAAATATACTGCCCCCCATAATACATTATTAAATATACTGCCCCCCATTATTAAATATACTGTCCCCCATAATAAATTATTAAATATACTGCCCCCATAATAAATTATTAAATATACTGCCCCCATAATAAATTATTGAATATAATGTCCCCATAATAAATTATTAAATATACTGTCCCCATAATACATTATTAAATATACTGTCCCCATAATAAATTATTAAATATACTGCCCCCCATTATTAAATATACTGCCCCCCATAATACATTATTAAATATACTGCCCCCATAATACATTATTAAATATACTGTCCCCATAATTAATTATTAAATATACTGCCCCCATAATACATTATTAAATATACTGCCCCCATAATTAATTATTAAATATACTGCCCCCATAATACATTATTAAATATACTGCCCCCATAATAAATTATTGAATATACTGCCCCCATAATTAATTATTAAATATACTGCCCCCATAATACATTATTAAATATACTGCCCCATAATTAATTATTAAATATACTGCCCCCATAATACATTATTAAATATACTGCCCCCCATAATACATTATTAAATATACTGCCCACATAATACATTATTAAATATACTGCCCCCATAATGCATTATTAAATATACTGCCCCCATAATAAATTATTGAATATACTGTCCCCATAATAAATTATTAAATATACTGTCCCCATAGTACATTATTAAATATACTGCCCCCCATAATAAATTATTAAATATACTGTCCCCCATAATAAATTATTAAATATACTGCCCCCCATTATTAAATATACTGCCCCCATAATAAATTTTTAAATATACTGCCCCCCATAATAAATTATTAAATATACTGCCCCCATAATACATTATTAAATATACTGTCCCCCATAATACATTATTAAATATACTGCCCCCATAGTAAATTATTAAATATACTGCCCCCATAATTAATTATTAAATATTCTGCCCCCATAATACATTATTAAATATACTGCCCCCATAATTAATTATTAAATATACTGCCCCCATAATACATTATTAAATATACTGCCCCCATAATAAATTATTGAATATACTGTCCCCATAATAAATTATTAAATATACTGTCTCCATAGTACATTATTAAATATACTGCCCCCCATAATAAATTATTAAATATACTGTCCCCCATAATAAATTATTAAATATACTGCCCCCCATTATTAAATATACTGCCCCCATAATAAATTTTTAAATATACTGCCCCCCATAATAATTATTAAATATACTGCCCCCATAATACATTATTAAATATAATGTCCCCCATAATAAATTATTAAATATACTGCCCCCCATAATACATTATTAAATATACTGCCCCCATAATTAATTATTAAATATACTGCCCCCATAATACATTATTAAATATACTGCCCCCATAATAAATTATTGAATATACTGTCCCCATAATAAATTATTAAATATACTGTCCTCATAATAAATTATTAAATATACTGTCCCCATAATACATTATTAAATATACTGCCCCCCATAAAACATTATTAAATATACTGCCCCCCATTATTAAATATACTGCCCCCCATAATACATTATTAAATATACTGCCCCCCATTATTAAATATACTGTCCCCCATAATAAATTATTAAATATACTGCCCCCCATAAAACATTATTAAATATACTGCCCCCCATTATTAAATATACTGCCCCCCATAATACATTATTAAATATACTGCCCCCCATTATTAAATATACTGTCCCCCATAATAAATTATTAAATATACTGCCCCCATAATAAATTATTAAATATACTGCCCCCATAATACATTATTAAATATACTGTCCCCCATAATAAATTATTAAATATACTGCCCCCCATAATACATTATCAAATATACTGCCCCCAATAATATATTATTAAATATATTGCCCCCAAAATACATTATTAAATATACTGTCCCCCATAATAAATGATTAAATATACTGCCCCCATAATACATTATCAAATATACTGCCCCCAATAATATATTATTAAATATATTGCCCCCAAAATACATTATTAAATATACTGTCCCCATAATAAATTATTAAATATACTGCCCCCCATTATTAAATATACTGCCCCCCATAATACATTATTAAATATACTGCCCCCATAATACATTATTAAATATACTGTCCCCATAATTAATTATTAAATATACTGCCCCCATAATACATTATTAAATATACTGCCCCCATAATTAATTATTAAATATACTGCCCCCATAATACATTATTAAATATACTGCCCCCATAATAAATTATTGAATATACTGTCTTCATAATAAATTATTAAATATACTGTCCCCATAATACATTATTAAATATACTGCCCCCCATAAAACATTATTAAATATACTGCCCCCCATTATTAAATATACTGCCCCCCATAATACATTATTAAATATACTGCCCCCCATTATTAAATATACTGTCCCCCATAATAAATTATTAAATATACTGCCCCCATAATAAATTATTAAATATACTGCCCCCATAATAAATTATTGAATATAATGTCCCCATAATAAATTATTAAATATACTGTCCCCATAATACATTATTAAATATACTGTCCCCATAATAAATTATTAAATATACTGCCCCCCATTATTAAATATACTGCCCCCCATAATACATTATTAAATATACTGCCCCCATAATACATTATTAAATATACTGCCCCCATAATAAATTATTGAATATACTGTCCCCATAATAAATTATTAAATATACTGTCCCCATAATACATTATTAAATATACTGCCCCCCATAAAACATTATTAAATATACTGCCCCCCATTATTAAATATACTGCCCCCCATAATACATTATTAAATATACTGCCCCCCATTATTAAATATACTGTCCCCCATAATAAATTATTAAATATACTGCCCCCATAATAAATTATTAAATATACTGCCCCCCATAATACATTATTAAATATACTGCCCCCATAATTAATTATTAAATATACTGCCCCCATAATACATTATTAAATATACTGCCCCCATAATTAATTATTAAATATACTGCCCCCATAATACATTATTAAATATACTGCCCCCATAATAAATTATTGAATATACTGTCCCCATAATAAATTATTAAATATACTGTCCCCATAATACATTATTAAATATACTGCCCCCCATAAAACATTATTAAATATACTGCCCCCCATTATTAAATATACTGCCCCCCATAATACATTATTAAATATACTGCCCCCCATTATTAAATATACTGTCCCCCATAATAAATTATTAAATATACTGCCCCCATAATACATTATTAAATATACTGTCCCCCATAATAAATTATTAAATATACTGCCCCCCATAATACATTATCAAATATACTGCCCCCAATAATATATTATTAAATATATTGCCCCCAAAATACATTATTAAATATACTGTCCCCCATAATACATTATTAAATATACTGCCCCCATAATAAATTATTAAATATACTGCCCCCATAATTAATTATTAAATATTCTGCCCCCATAATACATTATTAAATATACTGTCCCCATAATAAATTATTAAATATACTGCCCCCCATTATTAAATATACTGCCCCCCATAATACATTATTAAATATACTGCCCCCATAATACATTATTAAATATACTGTCCCCATAATTAATTATTAAATATACTGCCCCCATAATACATTATTAAATATACTGCCCCCATAATTAATTATTAAATATACTGCCCCCATAATACATTATTAAATATACTGCCCCCATAATAAATTATTGAATATACTGTCCCCATAATAAATTATTAAATATACTGTCCCCATAATACATTATTAAATATACTGCCCCCCATAAAACATTATTAAATATACTGCCCCCCATTATTAAATATACTGCCCCCCATAATACATTATTAAATATTCTGCCCCCCATTATTAAATATACTGTCCCCCATAATAAATTATTAAATATACTGCCCCCATAATAAATTATTGAATATAATGTCCCCATAATAAATTATTAAATATACTGTCCCCATAATACATTATTAAATATACTGTCCCCATAATAAATTATTAAATATACTGCCCCCCATTATTAAATATACTGCCCCCCATAATACATTATTAAATATACTGCCCCCATAATAAATTATTAAATATACTGCCCCCATAATACATTATTAAATATACTGTCCCCCATAATAAATTATTAAATATACTGCCCCCCATAATACATTATCAAATATACTGCCCCCAATAATATATTATTAAATATATTGCCCCCAAAATACATTATTAAATATACTGTCCCCCATAATACATTATTAAATATACTGCCCCCATAATAAATTATTAAATATACTGCCCCCATAATTAATTATTAAATATTCTGCCCCCATAATACATTATTAAATATACTGCCCCCATAATAAATTATTGAATATACTGTCCCCATAATAAATTATTAAATATACTGTCCCCATAGTACATTATTAAATATACTGCCCCCCATAATAAATTATTAAATATACTGTCCCCCATAATAAATTATTAAATATACTGCCCCCCATTATTAAATATACTGCCCCCATAATACATTTTTAAATATACTGCCTCCCATAATAAATTATTAAATATACTGCCCCCATAATACATTATTAAATATAATGTCCCCCATAATAAATTATTAAATATACTGCCCCCCATAATACATTATTAAATATACTGCCCCCATAATTAATTATTAAATATACTGCCCCCATAATACATTATTAAATATACTGCCCCCATAATAAATTATTGAATATACTGTCCCCATAATAAATTATTAAATATACTGTCCCCATAATACATTATTAAATATACTGCCCCCCATAAAACATTATTAAATATACTGCCCCCCATTATTAAATATACTGCCCCCCATAATACATTATTAAATATCCGGCCCCCTTTATTAAATATACTGTCCCCCATAATAAATAATTAAATATACTGCCCCCCATAATACATTATTAAATATACTGCCCCCAATAATATATTATTAAATATATTGCCCCCAAAATACATTATTAAATATACTGTCCCCCATAATACATTATTAAATATACTGCCCCCCATAATACATTATTAAATATACTGTCCCCATAATAAATTATTAAATATACTGTCCCCCATAATAAATTATTAAATATACTGCCCCCATAATACATTATTAAATATACTGCCCCCATAATAAATTATTAAATATACTGCCCCCCATAATACATTATTAAATATACTGCCCCCATAATTAATTATTAAATATACTGCCCCCATAATACATTATTAAATATACTGCCCCCATAATAAATTATTGAATATACTGTCCCCATAATAAATTATTAAATATACTGTCCCCATAGTACATTATTAAATATACTGCCCCCCATAATAAATTATTAAATATACTGTCCCCCATAATAAATTATTAAATATACTGCCCCCCATTATTAAATATACTGCCCCCATAATACATTTTTAAATATACTGCCCCCCATAATAAATTATTAAATATACTGCCCCCATAATACATTATTAAATATAATGTCCCCCATAATAAATTATTAAATATACTGCCCCCCATAATACATTATAAAATATACTGCCCCCATAATTAATTATTAAATATACTGCCCACATAATACATTATTAAATATACTGCCCCCATAATAAATTATTGAATATACTGTCCCCATAATAAATTATTAAATATACTGTCCCCATAATACATTATTAAATATACTGCCCCCCATAAAACATTATTAAATATACTGCCCCCCATTATTAAATATACTGCCCCCCATAATACATTATTAAATATACTGCCCCCAATAATATATTATTAATTATATTGCCCCCAAAATACATTATTAAATATACGGTCCCCCATAATACATTATTAAATATACTGCCCCCCATAATACATTATTAAATATACTGTCCCCATAATAAATTATTAAATATACTGTCCCCCATAATAAATTATTAAATATACTGCCCCCATAATACATTATTAAATATACTGCCCCCATAATAAATTATTAAATATACTGCCCCCCATAATACATTATTAAATATACTGCCCCCCATTATTAAATATACTGCCCCCCATAATACATTATTAAATATACTGCCCCCATTATTAAATATACTGTCCCCCATAATAAATTATTAAATATACTGCCCCCCATTATTAAATATACTGCCCCCATAATTAATTATTAAATATTCTGCCCCCATAATACATTATTAAATATACTGCCCCCATAATTAATTATTAAATATACTGCCCCCATAATACATTATTAAATATACTGCCCCATAATTAATTATTAAATATACTGCCCCCATAATACATTATTAAATATACTGCCCCCCATAATACATTATTAAATATACTGCCCACATAATACATTATTAAATATACTGCCCCCATAATGCATTATTAAATATACTGCCCCCATAATAAATTATTGAATATACTGTCCCCATAATAAATTATTAAATATACTGTCCCCATAGTACATTATTAAATATACTGCCCCCCATAATAAATTATTAAATATACTGTCCCCCATAATAAATTATTAAATATACTGCCCCCCATTATTAAATATACTGCCCCCATAATAAATTTTTAAATATACTGCCCCCCATAATAAATTATTAAATATACTGCCCCCATAATACATTATTAAATATACTGTCCCCCATAATACATTATTAAATATACTGCCCCCATAGTAAATTATTAAATATACTGCCCCCATAATTAATTATTAAATATTCTGCCCCCATAATACATTATTAAATATACTGCCCCCATAATTAATTATTAAATATACTGCCCCCATAATACATTATTAAATATACTGCCCCCATAATAAATTATTGAATATACTGTCCCCATAATAAATTATTAAATATACTGTCTCCATAGTACATTATTAAATATACTGCCCCCCATAATAAATTATTAAATATACTGTCCCCCATAATAAATTATTAAATATACTGCCCCCCATTATTAAATATACTGCCCCCATAATAAATTTTTAAATATACTGCCCCCCATAATAATTATTAAATATACTGCCCCCATAATACATTATTAAATATAATGTCCCCCATAATAAATTATTAAATATACTGCCCCCCATAATACATTATTAAATATACTGCCCCCATAATTAATTATTAAATATACTGCCCCCATAATACATTATTAAATATACTGCCCCCATAATAAATTATTGAATATACTGTCCCCATAATAAATTATTAAATATACTGTCCTCATAATAAATTATTAAATATACTGTCCCCATAATACATTATTAAATATACTGCCCCCCATAAAACATTATTAAATATACTGCCCCCCATTATTAAATATACTGTCCCCCATAATAAATTATTAAATATACTGCCCCCCATAAAACATTATTAAATATACTGCCCCCCATTATTAAATATACTGCCCCCCATAAAACATTATTAAATATACTGCCCCCCATTATTAAATATACTGCCCCCCATAATACATTATTAAATATACTGCCCCCCATTATTAAATATACTGTCCCCCATAATAAATTATTAAATATACTGCCCCCATAATAAATTATTAAATATACTGCCCCCATAATACATTATTAAATATACTGTCCCCCATAATAAATTATTAAATATACTGCCCCCCATAATACATTATCAAATATACTGCCCCCAATAATATATTATTAAATATATTGCCCCCAAAATACATTATTAAATATACTGTCCCCCATAATAAATGATTAAATATACTGCCCCCATAATACATTATCAAATATACTGCCCCCAATAATATATTATTAAATATATTGCCCCCAAAATACATTATTAAATATACTGTCCCCATAATAAATTATTAAATATACTGCCCCCCATTATTAAATATACTGCCCCCCATAATACATTATTAAATATACTGCCCCCATAATACATTATTAAATATACTGTCCCCATAATTAATTATTAAATATACTGCCCCCATAATACATTATTAAATATACTGCCCCCATAATTAATTATTAAATATACTGCCCCCATAATACATTATTAAATATACTGCCCCCATAATAAATTATTGAATATACTGTCTTCATAATAAATTATTAAATATACTGTCCCCATAATACATTATTAAATATACTGCCCCCCATAAAACATTATTAAATATACTGCCCCCCATTATTAAATATACTGTCCCCCATAATAAATTATTAAATATACTGCCCCCATAATAAATTATTAAATATACTGCCCCCATAATAAATTATTGAATATACTGTCCCCATAATAAATTATTAAATATACTGTCCCCATAGTACATTATTAAATATACTGCCCCCCATAATAAATTATTAAATATACTGTCCCCCATAATAAATTATTAAATATACTGCCCCCCATTATTAAATATACTGCCCCCATAATACATTTTTAAATATACTGCCTCCCATAATAAATTATTAAATATACTGCCCCCATAATACATTATTAAATATAATGTCCCCCATAATAAATTATTAAATATACTGCCCCCCATAATACATTATTAAATATACTGCCCCCATAATTAATTATTAAATATACTGCCCCCATAATACATTATTAAATATACTGCCCCCATAATAAATTATTGAATATACTGTCCCCATAATAAATTATTAAATATACTGTCCCCATAATACATTATTAAATATACTGCCCCCCATAAAACATTATTAAATATACTGCCCCCCATTATTAAATATACTGCCCCCCATAATACATTATTAAATATCCGGCCCCCTTTATTAAATATACTGTCCCCCATAATAAA
Organism: Engystomops pustulosus; assembly: GCF_040894005.1. Lineage (NCBI taxonomy): Eukaryota > Metazoa > Chordata > Amphibia > Anura > Leptodactylidae > Engystomops > Engystomops pustulosus. The sequence goes on from NW_027284963.1 coordinate 1,131,715, forward strand.
TAATTAAATATACTGCCCCCCATTTTACATTATTAAATATACTGCCCCCAATAATATATTATTAAATATATTGCCCCCAAAATACATTATTAAATATACTGTCCCCCATAATACATTATTAAATATACTGCCCCCCATAATACATTATTAAATATACTGTCCCCATAATAAATTATTAAATATACTGTCCCCCATAATAAATTATTAAATATACTGCCCCCATAATACATTATTAAATATACTGCCCCCATAATAAATTATTAAATATACTGCCCCCCATAATACATTATTAAATATACTGCCCCCATAATTAATTATTAAATATACTGCCCCCATAATACATTATTAAATATACTGCCCCCATAATAAATTATTGAATATACTGTCCCCATAATAAATTATTAAATATACTGTCCCCATAGTACATTATTAAATATACTGCCCCCCATAATAAATTATTAAATATACTGTCCCCCATAATAAATTATTAAATATACTGCCCCCCATTATTAAATATACTGCCCCCATAATACATTTTTAAATATACTGCCCCCCATAATAAATTATTAAATATACTGCCCCCATAATACATTATTAAATATAATGTCCCCCATAATAAATTATTAAATATACTGCCCCCCATAATACATTATAAAATATACTGCCCCCATAATTAATTATTAAATATACTGCCCCCATAATACATTATTAAATATACTGCCCCCATAATAAATTATTGAATATACTGTCCCCATAATAAATTATTAAATATACTGTCCCCATAATACATTATTAAATATACTGCCCCCCATAAAACATTATTAAATATACTGCCCCCCATTATTAAATATACTGCCCCCCATAATACATTATTAAATATACTGCCCCCAATAATATATTATTAAATATATTGCCCCCAAAATACATTATTAAATATACTGTCCCCCATAATACATTATTAAATATACTGCCCCCCATAATACATTATTAAATATACTGTCCCCATAATAAATTATTAAATATACTGTCCCCCATAATAAATTATTAAATATACTGCCCCCATAATACATTATTAAATATACTGCCCCCATAATAAATTATTAAATATACTGCCCCCCATAATACATTATTAAATATACTGCCCCCCATTATTAAATATACTGCCCCCCATAATACATTATTAAATATACTGCCCCCATTATTAAATATACTGTCCCCCATAATAAATTATTAAATATACTGCCCCCCATTATTAAATATACTGCCCCCATAATTAATTATTAAATATTCTGCCCCCATAATACATTATTAAATATACTGCCCCCATAATTAATTATTAAATATACTGCCCCCATAATACATTATTAAATATACTGCCCCATAATTAATTATTAAATATACTGCCCCCATAATACATTATTAAATATACTGCCCCCCATAATACATTATTAAATATACTGCCCACATAATACATTATTAAATATACTGCCCCCATAATGCATTATTAAATATACTGCCCCCATAATAAATTATTGAATATACTGTCCCCATAATAAATTATTAAATATACTGTCCCCATAGTACATTATTAAATATACTGCCCCCCATAATAAATTATTAAATATACTGTCCCCCATAATAAATGATTAAATATACTGCCCCCATAATACATTATCAAATATACTGCCCCCAATAATATATTATTAAATATATTGCCCCCAAAATACATTATTAAATATACTGTCCCCATAATAAATTATTAAATATACTGCCCCCCATTATTAAATATACTGCCCCCCATAATACATTATTAAATATACTGCCCCCATAATACATTATTAAATATACTGTCCCCATAATTAATTATTAAATATACTGCCCCCATAATACATTATTAAATATACTGCCCCCATAATTAATTATTAAATATACTGCCCCCCATAAAACATTATTAAATATACTGCCCCCCATTATTAAATATACTGCCCCCCATAATACATTATTAAATATACTGCCCCCCATTATTAAATATACTGTCCCCCATAATAAATTATTAAATATACTGCCCCCATAATAAATTATTAAATATACTGCCCCCCATAATACATTATTAAATATACTGCCCCCATAATTAATTATTAAATATACTGCCCCCATAATACATTATTAAATATACTGCCCCCATAATTAATTATTAAATATACTGCCCCCATAATACATTATTAAATATACTGCCCCCATAATAAATTATTGAATATACTGTCCCCATAATAAATTATTAAATATACTGTCCCCATAATACATTATTAAATATACTGCCCCCCATAAAACATTATTAAATATACTGCCCCCCATTATTAAATATACTGCCTCCCATAATACATTATTAAATATACTGCCCCCCATTATTAAATATACTGTCCCCCATAATAAATTATTAAATATACTGCCCCCATAATAAATTATTAAATATACTGCCCCCATAATAAATTATTGAATATAATGTCCCCATAATAAATTATTAAATATACTGTCCCCATAATACATTATTAAATATACTGTCCCCATAATAAATTATTAAATATACTGCCCCCCATTATTAAATATACTGCCCCCCATAATACATTATTAAATATACTGCCCCCATAATACATTATTAAATATACTGTCCCCATAATTAATTATTAAATATACTGCCCCCATAATACATTATTAAATATACTGCCCCCATAATAAATTATTGAATATACTGTCCCCATAATAAATTATTAAATATACTGTCCCCATAATACATTATTAAATATACTGCCCCCCATAAAACATTATTAAATATACTGCCCCCCATTATTAAATATACTGCCCCCCATAATACATTATTAAATATACTGCCCCCCATTATTAAATATACTGTCCCCCATAATAAATTATTAAATATACTGCCCCCATAATAAATTATTAAATATACTGCCCCCATAATAAATTATTGAATATAATGTCCCCATAATAAATTATTAAATATACTGTCCCCATAATACATTATTAAATATACTGTCCCCATAATAAATTATTAAATATACTGCCCCCCATTATTAAATATACTGCCCCCCATAATACATTATTAAATATACTGCCCCCATAATACATTATTAAATATACTGTCCCCATAATTAATTATTAAATATACTGCCCCCATAATACATTATTAAATATACTGCCCCCATAATTAATTATTAAATATACTGCCCCCATAATACATTATTAAATATACTGCCCCCATAATAAATTATTGAATATACTGTCCCCATAATAAATTATTAAATATACTGTCCCCATAATACATTATTAAATATACTGCCCCCATAATAAATTATTGAATATACTGTCCCCATAATAAATTATTAAATATACTGTCTCCATAGTACATTATTAAATATACTGCCCCCCATAATAAATTATTAAATATACTGTCCCCCATAATAAATTATTAAATATACTGCCCCCCATTATTAAATATACTGCCCCCATAATAAATTTTTAAATATACTGCCCCCCATAATAATTATTAAATATACTGCCCCCATAATACATTATTAAATATAATGTCCCCCATAATAAATTATTAAATATACTGCCCCCCATAATACATTATTAAATATACTGCCCCCATAATTAATTATTAAATATACTGCCCCCATAATACATTATTAAATATACTGCCCCCATAATAAATTATTGAATATACTGTCCCCATAATAAATTATTAAATATACTGTCCTCATAATAAATTATTAAATATACTGTCCCCATAATACATTATTAAATATACTGCCCCCCATAAAACATTATTAAATATACTGCCCCCCATTATTAAATATACTGCCCCCCATAATACATTATTAAATATACTGCCCCCCATTATTAAATATACTGTCCCCCATAATAAATTATTAAATATACTGCCCCCCATAAAACATTATTAAATATACTGCCCCCCATTATTAAATATACTGCCCCCCATAATACATTATTAAATATACTGCCCCCCATTATTAAATATACTGTCCCCCATAATAAATTATTAAATATACTGCCCCCATAATAAATTATTAAATATACTGCCCCCATAATACATTATTAAATATACTGTCCCCCATAATAAATTATTAAATATACTGCCCCCCATAATACATTATCAAATATACTGCCCCCAATAATATATTATTAAATATATTGCCCCCAAAATACATTATTAAATATACTGTCCCCCATAATAAATGATTAAATATACTGCCCCCATAATACATTATCAAATATACTGCCCCCAATAATATATTATTAAATATATTGCCCCCAAAATACATTATTAAATATACTGTCCCCATAATAAATTATTAAATATACTGCCCCCCATTATTAAATATACTGCCCCCCATAATACATTATTAAATATACTGCCCCCATAATACATTATTAAATATACTGTCCCCATAATTAATTATTAAATATACTGCCCCCATAATACATTATTAAATATACTGCCCCCATAATTAATTATTAAATATACTGCCCCCATAATACATTATTAAATATACTGCCCCCATAATAAATTATTGAATATACTGTCTTCATAATAAATTATTAAATATACTGTCCCCATAATACATTATTAAATATACTGCCCCCCATAAAACATTATTAAATATACTGCCCCCCATTATTAAATATACTGCCCCCCATAATACATTATTAAATATACTGCCCCCCATTATTAAATATACTGTCCCCCATAATAAATTATTAAATATACTGCCCCCATAATAAATTATTAAATATACTGCCCCCATAATAAATTATTGAATATAATGTCCCCATAATAAATTATTAAATATACTGTCCCCATAATACATTATTAAATATACTGTCCCCATAATAAATTATTAAATATACTGCCCCCCATTATTAAATATACTGCCCCCCATAATACATTATTAAATATACTGCCCCCATAATACATTATTAAATATACTGCCCCCATAATAAATTATTGAATATACTGTCCCCATAATAAATTATTAAATATACTGTCCCCATAATACATTATTAAATATACTGCCCCCCATAAAACATTATTAAATATACTGCCCCCCATTATTAAATATACTGCCCCCCATAATACATTATTAAATATACTGCCCCCCATTATTAAATATACTGTCCCCCATAATAAATTATTAAATATACTGCCCCCATAATAAATTATTAAATATACTGCCCCCCATAATACATTATTAAATATACTGCCCCCATAATTAATTATTAAATATACTGCCCCCATAATACATTATTAAATATACTGCCCCCATAATTAATTATTAAATATACTGCCCCCATAATACATTATTAAATATACTGCCCCCATAATAAATTATTGAATATACTGTCCCCATAATAAATTATTAAATATACTGTCCCCATAATACATTATTAAATATACTGCCCCCCATAAAACATTATTAAATATACTGCCCCCCATTATTAAATATACTGCCCCCCATAATACATTATTAAATATACTGCCCCCCATTATTAAATATACTGTCCCCCATAATAAATTATTAAATATACTGCCCCCATAATAAATTATTAAATATACTGTCCCCATAATACATTATTAAATATACTGCCCCCCATAAAACATTATTAAATATACTGCCCCCCATTATTAAATATACTGCCCCCCATAATACATTATTAAATATACTGCCCCCCATTATTAAATATACTGTCCCCCATAATAAATTATTAAATATACTGCCCCCATAATAAATTATTAAATATACTGCCCCCATAATAAATTATTGAATATAATGTCCCCATAATAAATTATTAAATATACTGTCCCCATAATACATTATTAAATATACTGTCCCCATAATAAATTATTAAATATACTGCCCCCCATTATTAAATATACTGCCCCCCATAATACATTATTAAATATACTGCCCCCATAATACATTATTAAATATACTGTCCCCATAATTAATTATTAAATATACTGCCCCCATAATACATTATTAAATATACTGCCCCCATAATTAATTATTAAATATACTGCCCCCATAATACATTATTAAATATACTGCCCCCATAATAAATTATTGAATATACTGTCCCCATAATAAATTATTAAATATACTGTCCCCATAATACATTATTAAATATACTGCCCCCCATAAAACATTATTAAATATACTGCCCCCCATTATTAAATATACTGCCCCCCATAATACATTATTAAATATACTGCCCCCCATTATTAAATATACTGTCCCCCATAATAAATTATTAAATATACTGCCCCCATAATAAATTATTAAATATACTGCCCCCCATAATACATTATTAAATATACTGCCCCCATAATTAATTATTAAATATACTGCCCCCATAATACATTATTAAATATACTGTCCCCATAATAAATTATTAAATATACTGTCCCCATAATACATTATTAAATATACTGCCCCCCATAATACATTATTAAATATACTGCCCCCCATAATAAATTATTAAATATACTGCCCCCATAATACATTATTAAATATACTGTCCCCCATAATACATTATTAAATATACTGCCCCCATAGTAAATTATTAAATATACTGCCCCCATAATTAATTATTAAATATTCTGCCCCCATAATACATTATTAAATATACTGCCCCCATAATTAATTATTAAATATACTGCCCCCATAATACATTATTAAATATACTGCCCCCATAATAAATTATTGAATATACTGTCCCCATAATAAATTATTAAATATACTGTCTCCATAGTACATTATTAAATATACTGCCCCCCATAATAAATTATTAAATATACTGTCCCCCATAATAAATTATTAAATATACTGCCCCCCATTATTAAATATACTGCCCCCATAATAAATTTTTAAATATACTGCCCCCCATAATAATTATTAAATATACTGCCCCCATAATACATTATTAAATATAATGTCCCCCATAATAAATTATTAAATATACTGCCCCCCATAATACATTATTAAATATACTGCCCCCATAATTAATTATTAAATATACTGCCCCCATAATACATTATTAAATATACTGCCCCCATAATAAATTATTGAATATACTGTCCCCATAATAAATTATTAAATATACTGTCCTCATAATAAATTATTAAATATACTGTCCCCATAATACATTATTAAATATACTGCCCCCCATAAAACATTATTAAATATACTGCCCCCCATTATTAAATATACTGCCCCCCATAATACATTATTAAATATACTGCCCCCCATTATTAAATATACTGTCCCCCATAATAAATTATTAAATATACTGCCCCCCATAAAACATTATTAAATATACTGCCCCCCATTATTAAATATACTGCCCCCCATAATACATTATTAAATATACTGCCCCCCATTATTAAATATACTGTCCCCCATAATAAATTATTAAATATACTGCCCCCATAATAAATTATTAAATATACTGCCCCCATAATACATTATTAAATATACTGTCCCCCATAATAAATTATTAAATATACTGCCCCCCATAATACATTATCAAATATACTGCCCCCAATAATATATTATTAAATATATTGCCCCCAAAATACATTATTAAATATACTGTCCCCCATAATAAATGATTAAATATACTGCCCCCATAATACATTATCAAATATACTGCCCCCAATAATATATTATTAAATATATTGCCCCCAAAATACATTATTAAATATACTGTCCCCATAATAAATTATTAAATATACTGCCCCCCATTATTAAATATACTGCCCCCCATAATACATTATTAAATATACTGCCCCCATAATACATTATTAAATATACTGTCCCCATAATTAATTATTAAATATACTGCCCCCATAATACATTATTAAATATACTGCCCCCATAATTAATTATTAAATATACTGCCCCCATAATACATTATTAAATATACTGCCCCCATAATAAATTATTGAATATACTGTCTTCATAATAAATTATTAAATATACTGTCCCCATAATACATTATTAAATATACTGCCCCCCATAAAACATTATTAAATATACTGCCCCCCATTATTAAATATACTGCCCCCCATAATACATTATTAAATATACTGCCCCCCATTATTAAATATACTGTCCCCCATAATAAATTATTAAATATACTGCCCCCATAATAAATTATTAAATATACTGCCCCCATAATAAATTATTGAATATAATGTCCCCATAATAAATTATTAAATATACTGTCCCCATAATACATTATTAAATATACTGTCCCCATAATAAATTATTAAATATACTGCCCCCCATTATTAAATATACTGCCCCCCATAATACATTATTAAATATACTGCCCCCATAATACATTATTAAATATACTGCCCCCATAATAAATTATTGAATATACTGTCCCCATAATAAATTATTAAATATACTGTCCCCATAATACATTATTAAATATACTGCCCCCCATAAAACATTATTAAATATACTGCCCCCCATTATTAAATATACTGCCCCCCATAATACATTATTAAATATACTGCCCCCCATTATTAAATATACTGTCCCCCATAATAAATTATTAAATATACTGCCCTCATAATAAATTATTAAATATACTGCCCCCCATAATACATTATTAAATATACTGCCCCCATAATTAATTATTAAATATACTGCCCCCATAATACATTATTAAATATACTGCCCCCATAATTAATTATTAAATATACTGCCCCCATTATACATTATTAAATATACTGCCCCCATAATAAATTATTGAATATACTGTCCCCATAATAAATTATTAAATATACTGTCCCCATAATACATTATTAAATATACTGCCCCCCATAAAACATTATTAAATATACTGCCCCCCATTATTAAATATACTGCCCCCCATAATACATTATTAAATATACTGCCCCCCATTATTAAATATACTGTCCCCCATAATAAATTATTAAATATACTGCCCCCATAATACATTATTAAATATACTGTCCCCCATAATAAATTATTAAATATACTGCCCCCCATAATACATTATCAAATATACTGCCCCCAATAATATATTATTAAATATATTGCCCCCAAAATACATTATTAAATATACTGTCCCCCATAATACATTATTAAATATACTGCCCCCATAATAAATTATTAAATATACTGCCCCCATAATTAATTATTAAATATTCTGCCCCCATAATACATTATTAAATATACTGTCCCCATAATAAATTATTAAATATACTGCCCCCCATTATTAAATATACTGCCCCCCATAATACATTATTAAATATACTGCCCCCATAATACATTATTAAATATACTGTCCCCATAATTAATTATTAAATATACTGCCCCCATAATACATTATTAAATATACTGCCCCCATAATTAATTATTAAATATACTGCCCCCATAATACATTATTAAATATACTGCCCCCATAATAAATTATTGAATATACTGTCCCCATAATAAATTATTAAATATACTGTCCCCATAATACATTATTAAATATACTGCCCCCCATAAAACATTATTAAATATACTGCCCCCCATTATTAAATATACTGCCCCCCATAATACATTATTAAATATTCTGCCCCCCATTATTAAATATACTGTCCCCCATAATAAATTATTAAATATACTGCCCCCATAATAAATTATTGAATATAATGTCCCCATAATAAATTATTAAATATACTGTCCCCATAATACATTATTAAATATACTGTCCCCATAATAAATTATTAAATATACTGCCCCCCATTATTAAATATACTGCCCCCCATAATACATTATTAAATATACTGCCCCCATAATAAATTATTAAATATACTGCCCCCATAATACATTATTAAATATACTGTCCCCCATAATAAATTATTAAATATACTGCCCCCCATAATACATTATCAAATATACTGCCCCCAATAATATATTATTAAATATATTGCCCCCAAAATACATTATTAAATATACTGTCCCCCATAATACATTATTAAATATACTGCCCCCATAATAAATTATTAAATATACTGCCCCCATAATTAATTATTAAATATTCTGCCCCCATAATACATTATTAAATATACTGCCCCCATAATAAATTATTGAATATACTGTCCCCATAATAAATTATTAAATATACTGTCCCCATAGTACATTATTAAATATACTGCCCCCCATAATAAATTATTAAATATACTGTCCCCCATAATAAATTATTAAATATACTGCCCCCCATTATTAAATATACTGCCCCCATAATACATTTTTAAATATACTGCCTCCCATAATAAATTATTAAATATACTGCCCCCATAATACATTATTAAATATAATGTCCCCCATAATAAATTATTAAATATACTGCCCCCCATAATACATTATTAAATATACTGCCCCCATAATTAATTATTAAATATACTGCCCCCATAATACATTATTAAATATACTGCCCCCATAATAAATTATTGAATATACTGTCCCCATAATAAATTATTAAATATACTGTCCCCATAATACATTATTAAATATACTGCCCCCCATAAAACATTATTAAATATACTGCCCCCCATTATTAAATATACTGCCCCCCATAATACATTATTAAATATCCGGCCCCCTTTATTAAATATACTGTCCCCCATAATAAATAATTAAATATACTGCCCCCCATTTTACATTATTAAATATACTGCCCCCAATAATATATTATTAAATATATTGCCCCCAAAATACATTATTAAATATACTGTCCCCCATAATACATTATTAAATATACTGCCCCCATAATACATTATTAAATATACTGCCCCCATAATAAATTATTGAATATACTGTCCCCATAATAAATTATTAAATATACTGTCCCCATAGTACATTATTAAATATACTGCCCCCCATAATAAATTATTAAATATACTGTCCCCCATAATAAATTATTAAATATACTGCCCCCCATTATTAAATATACTGCCCCCATAATACATTTTTAAATATACTGCCCCCCATAATAAATTATTAAATATACTGCCCCCATAATACATTATTAAATATAATGTCCCCCATAATAAATTATTAAATATACTGCCCCCCATAATACATTATAAAATATACTGCCCCCATAATTAATTATTAAATATACTGCCCCCATAATACATTATTAAATATACTGCCCCCATAATAAATTATTGAATATACTGTCCCCATAATAAATTATTAAATATACTGTCCCCATAATACATTATTAAATATACTGCCCCCCATAAAACATTATTAAATATACTGCCCCCCATTATTAAATATACTGCCCCCCATAATACATTATTAAATATACTGCCCCCAATAATATATTATTAAATATATTGCCCCCAAAATACATTATTAAATATACTGTCCCCCATAATACATTATTAAATATACTGCCCCCCATAATACATTATTAAATATACTGTCCCCATAATAAATTATTAAATATACTGTCCCCCATAATAAATTATTAAATATACTGCCCCCATAATACATTATTAAATATACTGCCCCCATAATAAATTATTAAATATACTGCCCCCCATAATACATTATTAAATATACTGCCCCCCATTATTAAATATACTGCCCCCCATAATACATTATTAAATATACTGCCCCCATTATTAAATATACTGTCCCCCATAATAAATTATTAAATATACTGCCCCCCATTATTAAATATACTGCCCCCATAATTAATTATTAAATATTCTGCCCCCATAATACATTATTAAATATACTGCCCCCATAATTAATTATTAAATATACTGCCCCCATAATACATTATTAAATATACTGCCCCATAATTAATTATTAAATATACTGCCCCCATAATACATTATTAAATATACTGCCCCCCATAATACATTATTAAATATACTGCCCACATAATACATTATTAAATATACTGCCCCCATAATGCATTATTAAATATACTGCCCCCATAATAAATTATTGAATATACTGTCCCCATAATAAATTATTAAATATACTGTCCCCATAGTACATTATTAAATATACTGCCCCCCATAATAAATTATTAAATATACTGTCCCCCATAATAAATGATTAAATATACTGCCCCCATAATACATTATCAAATATACTGCCCCCAATAATATATTATTAAATATATTGCCCCCAAAATACATTATTAAATATACTGTCCCCATAATAAATTATTAAATATACTGCCCCCCATTATTAAATATACTGCCCCCCATAATACATTATTAAATATACTGCCCCCATAATACATTATTAAATATACTGTCCCCATAATTAATTATTAAATATACTGCCCCCATAATACATTATTAAATATACTGCCCCCATAATTAATTATTAAATATACTGCCCCCATAATACATTATTAAATATACTGCCCCCATAATAAATTATTGAATATACTGTCCCCATAATAAATTATTAAATATACTGTCCCCATAATACATTATTAAATATACTGCCCCCCATAAAACATTATTAAATATACTGCCCCCCATTATTAAATATACTGCCCCCCATAATACATTATTAAATATACTGCCCCCCATTATTAAATATACTGTCCCCCATAATAAATTATTAAATATACTGCCCCCATAATAAATTATTAAATATACTGCCCCCATAATAAATTATTGAATATAATGTCCCCATAATAAATTATTAAATATACTGTCCCCATAATACATTATTAAATATACTGTCCCCATAATAAATTATTAAATATACTGCCCCCCATTATTAAATATACTGCCCCCCATAATACATTATTAAATATACTGCCCCCATAATACATTATTAAATATACTGTCCCCATAATTAATTATTAAATATACTGCCCCCATAATACATTATTAAATATACTGCCCCCATAATTAATTATTAAATATACTGCCCCCATAATACATTATTAAATATACTGCCCCCATAATAAATTATTGAATATACTGTCCCCATAATAAATTATTAAATATACTGTCCCCATAATACATTATTAAATATACTGCCCCCCATAAAACATTATTAAATATACTGCCCCCCATTATTAAATATACTGCCCCCCATAATACATTATTAAATATACTGCCCCCCATTATTAAATATACTGTCCCCCATAATAAATTATTAAATATACTGCCCCCATAATAAATTATTAAATATACTGCCCCCCATAATACATTATTAAATATACTGCCCCCATAATTAATTATTAAATATACTGCCCCCATAATACATTATTAAATATACTGCCCCCATAATTAATTATTAAATATACTGCCCCCATAATACATTATTAAATATACTGCCCCCATAATAAATTATTGAATATACTGTCCCCATAATAAATTATTAAATATACTGTCCCCATAATACATTATTAAATATACTGCCCCCCATAAAACATTATTAAATATACTGCCCCCCATTATTAAATATACTGCCCCCCATAATACATTATTAAATATACTGCCCCCCATTATTAAATATACTGTCCCCCATAATAAATTATTAAATATACTGCCCCCATAATAAATTATTAAATATACTGCCCCCATAATACATTATTAAATATACTGTCCCCCATAATAAATTATTAAATATACTGCCCCCCATAATACATTATCAAATATACTGCCCCCAATAATATATTATTAAATATATTGCCCCCAAAATACATTATTAAATATACTGTCCCCCATAATACATTATTAAATATACTGCCCCCATAATAAATTATTAAATATACTGCCCCCATAATTAATTATTAAATATTCTGCCCCCATAATACATTATTAAATATACTGTCCCCATAATAAATTATTAAATATACTGCCCCCCATTATTAAATATACTGCCCCCCATAATACATTATTAAATATACTGCCCCCATAATACATTATTAAATATACTGTCCCCATAATTAATTATTAAATATACTGCCCCCATAATACATTATTAAATATACTGCCCCCATAATTAATTATTAAATATACTGCCCCCATAATACATTATTAAATATACTGCCCCCATAATAAATTATTGAATATACTGTCCCCATAATAAATTATTAAATATACTGTCCCCATAATACATTATTAAATATACTGCCCCCCATAAAACATTATTAAATATACTGCCCCCCATTATTAAATATACTGCCCCCCATAATACATTATTAAATATACTGCCCCCCATTATTAAATATACTGTCCCCCATAATAAATTATTAAATATACTGCCCCCATAATAAATTATTAAATATACTGCCCCCATAATAAATTATTGAATATAATGTCCCCATAATAAATTATTAAATATACTGTCCCCATAATACATTATTAAATATACTGTCCCCATAATAAATTATTAAATATACTGCCCCCCATTATTAAATATACTGCCCCCCATAATACATTATTAAATATACTGCCCCCATAATACATTATTAAATATACTGTCCCCATAATTAATTATTAAATATACTGCCCCCATAATACATTATTAAATATACTGCCCCCATAATTAATTATTAAATATACTGCCCCCATAATACATTATTAAATATACTGCCCCCATAATAAATTATTGAATATACTGTCCCCATAATAAATTATTAAATATACTGTCCCCATAATACATTATTAAATATACTGCCCCCCATAAAACATTATTAAATATACTGCCCCCCATTATTAAATATACTGCCCCCCATAATACATTATTAAATATACTGCCCCCCATTATTAAATATACTGTCCCCCATAATAAATTATTAAATATACTGCCCCCATAATAAATTATTAAATATACTGCCCCCCATAATACATTATTAAATATACTGCCCCCATAATTAATTATTAAATATACTGCCCCCATAATACATTATTAAATATACTGTCCCCATAATAAATTATTAAATATACTGTCCCCATAATACATTATTAAATATACTGCCCCCCATAATACATTATTAAATATACTGCCCCCCATAATAAATTATTAAATATACTGCCCCCATAATACATTATTAAATATACTGTCCCCCATAATACATTATTAAATATACTGCCCCCATAGTAAATTATTAAATATACTGCCCCCATAATTAATTATTAAATATTCTGCCCCCATAATACATTATTAAATATACTGCCCCCATAATTAATTATTAAATATACTGCCCCCATAATACATTATTAAATATACTGCCCCCATAATAAATTATTGAATATACTGTCCCCATAATAAATTATTAAATATACTGTCTCCATAGTACATTATTAAATATACTGCCCCCCATAATAAATTATTAAATATACTGTCCCCCATAATAAATTATTAAATATACTGCCCCCCATTATTAAATATACTGCCCCCATAATAAATTTTTAAATATACTGCCCCCCATAATAATTATTAAATATACTGCCCCCATAATACATTATTAAATATAATGTCCCCCATAATAAATTATTAAATATACTGCCCCCCATAATACATTATTAAATATACTGCCCCCATAATTAATTATTAAATATACTGCCCCCATAATACATTATTAAATATACTGCCCCCATAATAAATTATTGAATATACTGTCCCCATAATAAATTATTAAATATACTGTCCTCATAATAAATTATTAAATATACTGTCCCCATAATACATTATTAAATATACTGCCCCCCATAAAACATTATTAAATATACTGCCCCCCATTATTAAATATACTGCCCCCCATAATACATTATTAAATATACTGCCCCCCATTATTAAATATACTGTCCCCCATAATAAATTATTAAATATACTGCCCCCCATAAAACATTATTAAATATACTGCCCCCCATTATTAAATATACTGCCCCCCATAATACATTATTAAATATACTGCCCCCCATTATTAAATATACTGTCCCCCATAATAAATTATTAAATATACTGCCCCCATAATAAATTATTAAATATACTGCCCCCATAATACATTATTAAATATACTGTCCCCCATAATAAATTATTAAATATACTGCCCCCCATAATACATTATCAAATATACTGCCCCCAATAATATATTATTAAATATATTGCCCCCAAAATACATTATTAAATATACTGTCCCCCATAATAAATGATTAAATATACTGCCCCCATAATACATTATCAAATATACTGCCCCCAATAATATATTATTAAATATATTGCCCCCAAAATACATTATTAAATATACTGTCCCCATAATAAATTATTAAATATACTGCCCCCCATTATTAAATATACTGCCCCCCATAATACATTATTAAATATACTGCCCCCATAATACATTATTAAATATACTGTCCCCATAATTAATTATTAAATATACTGCCCCCATAATACATTATTAAATATACTGCCCCCATAATTAATTATTAAATATACTGCCCCCATAATACATTATTAAATATACTGCCCCCATAATAAATTATTGAATATACTGTCTTCATAATAAATTATTAAATATACTGTCCCCATAATACATTATTAAATATACTGCCCCCCATAAAACATTATTAAATATACTGCCCCCCATTATTAAATATACTGCCCCCCATAATACATTATTAAATATACTGCCCCCCATTATTAAATATACTGTCCCCCATAATAAATTATTAAATATACTGCCCCCATAATAAATTATTAAATATACTGCCCCCATAATAAATTATTGAATATAATGTCCCCATAATAAATTATTAAATATACTGTCCCCATAATACATTATTAAATATACTGTCCCCATAATAAATTATTAAATATACTGCCCCCCATTATTAAATATACTGCCCCCCATAATACATTATTAAATATACTGCCCCCATAATACATTATTAAATATACTGCCCCCATAATAAATTATTGAATATACTGTCCCCATAATAAATTATTAAATATACTGTCCCCATAATACATTATTAAATATACTGCCCCCCATAAAACATTATTAAATATACTGCCCCCCATTATTAAATATACTGCCCCCCATAATACATTATTAAATATACTGCCCCCCATTATTAAATATACTGTCCCCCATAATAAATTATTAAATATACTGCCCCCATAATAAATTATTAAATATACTGCCCCCCATAATACATTATTAAATATACTGCCCCCATAATTAATTATTAAATATACTGCCCCCATAATACATTATTAAATATACTGCCCCCATAATTAATTATTAAATATACTGCCCCCATAATACATTATTAAATATACTGCCCCCATAATAAATTATTGAATATACTGTCCCCATAATAAATTATTAAATATACTGTCCCCATAATACATTATTAAATATACTGCCCCCCATAAAACATTATTAAATATACTGCCCCCCATTATTAAATATACTGCCCCCCATAATACATTATTAAATATACTGCCCCCCATTATTAAATATACTGTCCCCCATAATAAATTATTAAATATACTGCCCCCATAATAAATTATTAAATATACTGTCCCCATAATACATTATTAAATATACTGCCCCCCATAAAACATTATTAAATATACTGCCCCCCATTATTAAATATACTGCCCCCCATAATACATTATTAAATATACTGCCCCCCATTATTAAATATACTGTCCCCCATAATAAATTATTAAATATACTGCCCCCATAATAAATTATTAAATATACTGCCCCCATAATAAATTATTGAATATAATGTCCCCATAATAAATTATTAAATATACTGTCCCCATAATACATTATTAAATATACTGTCCCCATAATAAATTATTAAATATACTGCCCCCCATTATTAAATATACTGCCCCCCATAATACATTATTAAATATACTGCCCCCATAATACATTATTAAATATACTGTCCCCATAATTAATTATTAAATATACTGCCCCCATAATACATTATTAAATATACTGCCCCCATAATTAATTATTAAATATACTGCCCCCATAATACATTATTAAATATACTGCCCCCATAATAAATTATTGAATATACTGCCCCCATAATTAATTATTAAATATACTGCCCCCATAATACATTATTAAATATACTGCCCCATAATTAATTATTAAATATACTGCCCCCATAATACATTATTAAATATACTGCCCCCCATAATACATTATTAAATATACTGCCCACATAATACATTATTAAATATACTGCCCCCATAATGCATTATTAAATATACTGCCCCCATAATAAATTATTGAATATACTGTCCCCATAATAAATTATTAAATATACTGTCCCCATAGTACATTATTAAATATACTGCCCCCCATAATAAATTATTAAATATACTGTCCCCCATAATAAATTATTAAATATACTGCCCCCCATTATTAAATATACTGCCCCCATAATAAATTTTTAAATATACTGCCCCCCATAATAAATTATTAAATATACTGCCCCCATAATACATTATTAAATATACTGTCCCCCATAATACATTATTAAATATACTGCCCCCATAGTAAATTATTAAATATACTGCCCCCATAATTAATTATTAAATATTCTGCCCCCATAATACATTATTAAATATACTGTCCCCATAATAAATTATTAAATATACTGCCCCCCATTATTAAATATACTGCCCCCCATAATACATTATTAAATATACTGCCCCCATAATAAATTATTAAATATACTGCCCCCATAATACATTATTAAATATACTGTCCCCCATAATAAATTATTAAATATACTGCCCCCCATAATACATTATCAAATATACTGCCCCCAATAATATATTATTAAATATATTGCCCCCAAAATACATTATTAAATATACTGTCCCCCATAATACATTATTAAATATACTGCCCCCATAATAAATTATTAAATATACTGCCCCCATAATTAATTATTAAATATTCTGCCCCCATAATACATTATTAAATATACTGCCCCCATAATAAATTATTGAATATACTGTCCCCATAATAAATTATTAAATATACTGTCCCCATAGTACATTATTAAATATACTGCCCCCCATAATAAATTATTAAATATACTGTCCCCCATAATAAATTATTAAATATACTGCCCCCCATTATTAAATATACTGCCCCCATAATACATTTTTAAATATACTGCCTCCCATAATAAATTATTAAATATACTGCCCCCATAATACATTATTAAATATAATGTCCCCCATAATAAATTATTAAATATACTGCCCCCCATAATACATTATTAAATATACTGCCCCCATAATTAATTATTAAATATACTGCCCCCATAATACATTATTAAATATACTGCCCCCATAATAAATTATTGAATATACTGTCCCCATAATAAATTATTAAATATACTGTCCCCATAATACATTATTAAATATACTGCCCCCCATAAAACATTATTAAATATACTGCCCCCCATTATTAAATATACTGCCCCCCATAATACATTATTAAATATCCGGCCCCCTTTATTAAATATACTGTCCCCCATAATAAATAATTAAATATACTGCCCCCCATAATACATTATTAAATATACTGCCCCCAATAATATATTATTAAATATATTGCCCCCAAAATACATTATTAAATATACTGTCCCCCATAATACATTATTAAATATACTGCCCCCCATAATACATTATTAAATATACTGTCCCCATAATAAATTATTAAATATACTGTCCCCCATAATAAATTATTAAATATACTGCCCCCATAATACATTATTAAATATACTGCCCCCATAATAAATTATTAAATATACTGCCCCCCATAATACATTATTAAATATACTGCCCCCATAATTAATTATTAAATATACTGCCCCCATAATACATTATTAAATATACTGCCCCCATAATAAATTATTGAATATACTGTCCCCATAATAAATTATTAAATATACTGTCCCCATAGTACATTATTAAATATACTGCCCCCCATAATAAATTATTAAATATACTGTCCCCCATAATAAATTATTAAATATACTGCCCCCCATTATTAAATATACTGCCCCCATAATACATTTTTAAATATACTGCCCCCCATAATAAATTATTAAATATACTGCCCCCATAATACATTATTAAATATAATGTCCCCCATAATAAATTATTAAATATACTGCCCCCCATAATACATTATAAAATATACTGCCCCCATAATTAATTATTAAATATACTGCCCCCATAATACATTATTAAATATACTGCCCCCATAATAAATTATTGAATATACTGTCCCCATAATAAATTATTAAATATACTGTCCCCATAATACATTATTAAATATACTGCCCCCCATAAAACATTATTAAATATACTGCCCCCCATTATTAAATATACTGCCCCCCATAATACATTATTAAATATACTGCCCCCAATAATATATTATTAATTATATTGCCCCCAAAATACATTATTAAATATACGGTCCCCCATAATACATTATTAAATATACTGCCCCCCATAATACATTATTAAATATACTGTCCCCATAATAAATTATTAAATATACTGTCCCCCATAATAAATTATTAAATATACTGCCCCCATAATACATTATTAAATATACTGCCCCCATAATAAATTATTAAATATACTGCCCCCCATAATACATTATTAAATATACTGCCCCCCATTATTAAATATACTGCCCCCCATAATACATTATTAAATATACTGCCCCCATTATTAAATATACTGTCCCCCATAATAAATTATTAAATATACTGCCCCCCATTATTAAATATACTGCCCCCATAATTAATTATTAAATATTCTGCCCCCATAATACATTATTAAATATACTGCCCCCATAATTAATTATTAAATATACTGCCCCCATAATACATTATTAAATATACTGCCCCATAATTAATTATTAAATATACTGCCCCCATAATACATTATTAAATATACTGCCCCCCATAATACATTATTAAATATACTGCCCACATAATACATTATTAAATATACTGCCCCCATAATGCATTATTAAATATACTGCCCCCATAATAAATTATTGAATATACTGTCCCCATAATAAATTATTAAATATACTGTCCCCATAGTACATTATTAAATATACTGCCCCCCATAATAAATTATTAAATATACTGTCCCCCATAATAAATTATTAAATATACTGCCCCCCATTATTAAATATACTGCCCCCATAATAAATTTTTAAATATACTGCCCCCCATAATAAATTATTAAATATACTGCCCCCATAATACATTATTAAATATACTGTCCCCCATAATACATTATTAAATATACTGCCCCCATAATAAATTATTGAATATACTGTCCCCATAATAAATTATTAAATATACTGTCCTCATAATAAATTATTAAATATACTGTCCCCATAATACATTATTAAATATACTGCCCCCCATAAAACATTATTAAATATACTGCCCCCCATTATTAAATATACTGTCCCCCATAATAAATTATTAAATATACTGCCCCCCATAAAACATTATTAAATATACTGCCCCCCATTATTAAATATACTGCCCCCCATAAAACATTATTAAATATACTGCCCCCCATTATTAAATATACTGCCCCCCATAATACATTATTAAATATACTGCCCCCCATTATTAAATATACTGTCCCCCATAATAAATTATTAAATATACTGCCCCCATAATAAATTATTAAATATACTGCCCCCATAATACATTATTAAATATACTGCCCCCATAATAAATTATTGAATATACTGTCCCCATAATAAATTATTAAATATACTGTCCCCATAATACATTATTAAATATACTGCCCCCCATAAAACATTATTAAATATACTGCCCCCCATTATTAAATATACTGCCCCCCATAATACATTATTAAATATACTGCCCCCCATTATTAAATATACTGTCCCCCATAATAAATTATTAAATATACTGCCCCCATAATAAATTATTAAATATACTGCCCCCATAATAAATTATTGAATATAATGTCCCCATAATAAATTATTAAATATACTGTCCCCATAATACATTATTAAATATACTGTCCCCATAATAAATTATTAAATATACTGCCCCCCATTATTAAATATACTGCCCCCCATAATACATTATTAAATATACTGCCCCCATAATACATTATTAAATATACTGTCCCCATAATTAATTATTAAATATACTGCCCCCATAATACATTATTAAATATACTGCCCCCATAATTAATTATTAAATATACTGCCCCCATAATACATTATTAAATATACTGCCCCCATAATAAATTATTGAATATACTGTCCCCATAATAAATTATTAAATATACTGTCCCCATAATACATTATTAAATATACTGCCCCCCATAAAACATTATTAAATATACTGCCCCCCATTATTAAATATACTGCCCCCCATAATACATTATTAAATATACTGCCCCCCATTATTAAATATACTGTCCCCCATAATAAATTATTAAATATACTGCCCCCATAATAAATTATTAAATATACTGCCCCCCATAATACATTATTAAATATACTGCCCCCATAATTAATTATTAAATATACTGCCCCCATAATACATTATTAAATATACTGTCCCCATAATAAATTATTAAATATACTGTCCCCATAATACATTATTAAATATACTGCCCCCCATAATACATTATTAAATATACTGCCCCCCATAATAAATTATTAAATATACTGCCCCCATAATACATTATTAAATATACTGTCCCCCATAATACATTATTAAATATACTGCCCCCATAGTAAATTATTAAATATACTGCCCCCATAATTAATTATTAAATATTCTGCCCCCATAATACATTATTAAATATACTGCCCCCATAATTAATTATTAAATATACTGCCCCCATAATACATTATTAAATATACTGCCCCCATAATAAATTATTGAATATACTGTCCCCATAATAAATTATTAAATATACTGTCTCCATAGTACATTATTAAATATACTGCCCCCCATAATAAATTATTAAATATACTGTCCCCCATAATAAATTATTAAATATACTGCCCCCCATTATTAAATATACTGCCCCCATAATAAATTTTTAAATATACTGCCCCCCATAATAATTATTAAATATACTGCCCCCATAATACATTATTAAATATAATGTCCCCCATAATAAATTATTAAATATACTGCCCCCCATAATACATTATTAAATATACTGCCCCCATAATTAATTATTAAATATACTGCCCCCATAATACATTATTAAATATACTGCCCCCATAATAAATTATTGAATATACTGTCCCCATAATAAATTATTAAATATACTGTCCTCATAATAAATTATTAAATATACTGTCCCCATAATACATTATTAAATATACTGCCCCCCATAAAACATTATTAAATATACTGCCCCCCATTATTAAATATACTGCCCCCCATAATACATTATTAAATATACTGCCCCCCATTATTAAATATACTGTCCCCCATAATAAATTATTAAATATACTGCCCCCCATAAAACATTATTAAATATACTGCCCCCCATTATTAAATATACTGCCCCCCATAATACATTATTAAATATACTGCCCCCCATTATTAAATATACTGTCCCCCATAATAAATTATTAAATATACTGCCCCCATAATAAATTATTAAATATACTGCCCCCATAATACATTATTAAATATACTGTCCCCCATAATAAATTATTAAATATACTGCCCCCCATAATACATTATCAAATATACTGCCCCCAATAATATATTATTAAATATATTGCCCCCAAAATACATTATTAAATATACTGTCCCCCATAATAAATGATTAAATATACTGCCCCCATAATACATTATCAAATATACTGCCCCCAATAATATATTATTAAATATATTGCCCCCAAAATACATTATTAAATATACTGTCCCCATAATAAATTATTAAATATACTGCCCCCCATTATTAAATATACTGCCCCCCATAATACATTATTAAATATACTGCCCCCATAATACATTATTAAATATACTGTCCCCATAATTAATTATTAAATATACTGCCCCCATAATACATTATTAAATATACTGCCCCCATAATTAATTATTAAATATACTGCCCCCATAATACATTATTAAATATACTGCCCCCATAATAAATTATTGAATATACTGTCTTCATAATAAATTATTAAATATACTGTCCCCATAATACATTATTAAATATACTGCCCCCCATAAAACATTATTAAATATACTGCCCCCCATTATTAAATATACTGCCCCCCATAATACATTATTAAATATACTGCCCCCCATTATTAAATATACTGTCCCCCATAATAAATTATTAAATATACTGCCCCCATAATAAATTATTAAATATACTGCCCCCATAATAAATTATTGAATATAATGTCCCCATAATAAATTATTAAATATACTGTCCCCATAATACATTATTAAATATACTGTCCCCATAATAAATTATTAAATATACTGCCCCCCATTATTAAATATACTGCCCCCCATAATACATTATTAAATATACTGCCCCCATAATACATTATTAAATATACTGCCCCCATAATAAATTATTGAATATACTGTCCCCATAATAAATTATTAAATATACTGTCCCCATAATACATTATTAAATATACTGCCCCCCATAAAACATTATTAAATATACTGCCCCCCATT
Organism: Engystomops pustulosus; assembly: GCF_040894005.1. Classification (NCBI taxonomy): domain Eukaryota; kingdom Metazoa; phylum Chordata; class Amphibia; order Anura; family Leptodactylidae; genus Engystomops; species Engystomops pustulosus. Next base: position 1,156,574 of record NW_027284963.1, read on the forward strand.
ATTAAATATACTGCCCCCCATAATACATTATTAAATATACTGCCCCCCATTATTAAATATACTGTCCCCCATAATAAATTATTAAATATACTGCCCCCATAATAAATTATTAAATATACTGCCCCCCATAATACATTATTAAATATACTGCCCCCATAATTAATTATTAAATATACTGCCCCCATAATACATTATTAAATATACTGCCCCCATAATTAATTATTAAATATACTGCCCCCATAATACATTATTAAATATACTGCCCCCATAATAAATTATTGAATATACTGTCCCCATAATAAATTATTAAATATACTGTCCCCATAATACATTATTAAATATACTGCCCCCCATAAAACATTATTAAATATACTGCCCCCCATTATTAAATATACTGCCCCCCATAATACATTATTAAATATACTGCCCCCCATTATTAAATATACTGTCCCCCATAATAAATTATTAAATATACTGCCCCCATAATAAATTATTAAATATACTGTCCCCATAATACATTATTAAATATACTGCCCCCCATAAAACATTATTAAATATACTGCCCCCCATTATTAAATATACTGCCCCCCATAATACATTATTAAATATACTGCCCCCCATTATTAAATATACTGTCCCCCATAATAAATTATTAAATATACTGCCCCCATAATAAATTATTAAATATACTGCCCCCATAATAAATTATTGAATATAATGTCCCCATAATAAATTATTAAATATACTGTCCCCATAATACATTATTAAATATACTGTCCCCATAATAAATTATTAAATATACTGCCCCCCATTATTAAATATACTGCCCCCCATAATACATTATTAAATATACTGCCCCCATAATACATTATTAAATATACTGTCCCCATAATTAATTATTAAATATACTGCCCCCATAATACATTATTAAATATACTGCCCCCATAATTAATTATTAAATATACTGCCCCCATAATACATTATTAAATATACTGCCCCCATAATAAATTATTGAATATACTGCCCCCATAATTAATTATTAAATATACTGCCCCCATAATACATTATTAAATATACTGCCCCATAATTAATTATTAAATATACTGCCCCCATAATACATTATTAAATATACTGCCCCCCATAATACATTATTAAATATACTGCCCACATAATACATTATTAAATATACTGCCCCCATAATGCATTATTAAATATACTGCCCCCATAATAAATTATTGAATATACTGTCCCCATAATAAATTATTAAATATACTGTCCCCATAGTACATTATTAAATATACTGCCCCCCATAATAAATTATTAAATATACTGTCCCCCATAATAAATTATTAAATATACTGCCCCCCATTATTAAATATACTGCCCCCATAATAAATTTTTAAATATACTGCCCCCCATAATAAATTATTAAATATACTGCCCCCATAATACATTATTAAATATACTGTCCCCCATAATACATTATTAAATATACTGCCCCCATAGTAAATTATTAAATATACTGCCCCCATAATTAATTATTAAATATTCTGCCCCCATAATACATTATTAAATATACTGCCCCCATAATTAATTATTAAATATACTGCCCCCATAATACATTATTAAATATACTGCCCCCATAATAAATTATTGAATATACTGTCCCCATAATAAATTATTAAATATACTGTCTCCATAGTACATTATTAAATATACTGCCCCCCATAATAAATTATTAAATATACTGTCCCCCATAATAAATTATTAAATATACTGCCCCCCATTATTAAATATACTGCCCCCATAATAAATTTTTAAATATACTGCCCCCCATAATAATTATTAAATATACTGCCCCCATAATACATTATTAAATATAATGTCCCCCATAATAAATTATTAAATATACTGCCCCCCATAATACATTATTAAATATACTGCCCCCATAATTAATTATTAAATATACTGCCCCCATAATACATTATTAAATATACTGCCCCCATAATAAATTATTGAATATACTGTCCCCATAATAAATTATTAAATATACTGTCCTCATAATAAATTATTAAATATACTGTCCCCATAATACATTATTAAATATACTGCCCCCCATAAAACATTATTAAATATACTGCCCCCCATTATTAAATATACTGCCCCCCATAATACATTATTAAATATACTGCCCCCCATTATTAAATATACTGTCCCCCATAATAAATTATTAAATATACTGCCCCCCATAAAACATTATTAAATATACTGCCCCCCATTATTAAATATACTGCCCCCCATAATACATTATTAAATATACTGCCCCCCATTATTAAATATACTGTCCCCCATAATAAATTATTAAATATACTGCCCCCATAATAAATTATTAAATATACTGCCCCCATAATACATTATTAAATATACTGTCCCCCATAATAAATTATTAAATATACTGCCCCCCATAATACATTATCAAATATACTGCCCCCAATAATATATTATTAAATATATTGCCCCCAAAATACATTATTAAATATACTGTCCCCCATAATAAATGATTAAATATACTGCCCCCATAATACATTATCAAATATACTGCCCCCAATAATATATTATTAAATATATTGCCCCCAAAATACATTATTAAATATACTGTCCCCATAATAAATTATTAAATATACTGCCCCCCATTATTAAATATACTGCCCCCCATAATACATTATTAAATATACTGCCCCCATAATACATTATTAAATATACTGTCCCCATAATTAATTATTAAATATACTGCCCCCATAATACATTATTAAATATACTGCCCCCATAATTAATTATTAAATATACTGCCCCCATAATACATTATTAAATATACTGCCCCCATAATAAATTATTGAATATACTGTCTTCATAATAAATTATTAAATATACTGTCCCCATAATACATTATTAAATATACTGCCCCCCATAAAACATTATTAAATATACTGCCCCCCATTATTAAATATACTGCCCCCCATAATACATTATTAAATATACTGCCCCCCATTATTAAATATACTGTCCCCCATAATAAATTATTAAATATACTGCCCCCATAATAAATTATTAAATATACTGCCCCCATAATAAATTATTGAATATAATGTCCCCATAATAAATTATTAAATATACTGTCCCCATAATACATTATTAAATATACTGTCCCCATAATAAATTATTAAATATACTGCCCCCCATTATTAAATATACTGCCCCCCATAATACATTATTAAATATACTGCCCCCATAATACATTATTAAATATACTGCCCCCATAATAAATTATTGAATATACTGTCCCCATAATAAATTATTAAATATACTGTCCCCATAATACATTATTAAATATACTGCCCCCCATAAAACATTATTAAATATACTGCCCCCCATTATTAAATATACTGCCCCCCATAATACATTATTAAATATACTGCCCCCCATTATTAAATATACTGTCCCCCATAATAAATTATTAAATATACTGCCCCCATAATAAATTATTAAATATACTGCCCCCCATAATACATTATTAAATATACTGCCCCCATAATTAATTATTAAATATACTGCCCCCATAATACATTATTAAATATACTGCCCCCATAATTAATTATTAAATATACTGCCCCCATAATACATTATTAAATATACTGCCCCCATAATAAATTATTGAATATACTGTCCCCATAATAAATTATTAAATATACTGTCCCCATAATACATTATTAAATATACTGCCCCCCATAAAACATTATTAAATATACTGCCCCCCATTATTAAATATACTGCCCCCCATAATACATTATTAAATATACTGCCCCCCATTATTAAATATACTGTCCCCCATAATAAATTATTAAATATACTGCCCCCATAATACATTATTAAATATACTGTCCCCCATAATAAATTATTAAATATACTGCCCCCCATAATACATTATCAAATATACTGCCCCCAATAATATATTATTAAATATATTGCCCCCAAAATACATTATTAAATATACTGTCCCCCATAATACATTATTAAATATACTGCCCCCATAATAAATTATTAAATATACTGCCCCCATAATTAATTATTAAATATTCTGCCCCCATAATACATTATTAAATATACTGTCCCCATAATAAATTATTAAATATACTGCCCCCCATTATTAAATATACTGCCCCCCATAATACATTATTAAATATACTGCCCCCATAATACATTATTAAATATACTGTCCCCATAATTAATTATTAAATATACTGCCCCCATAATACATTATTAAATATACTGCCCCCATAATTAATTATTAAATATACTGCCCCCATAATACATTATTAAATATACTGCCCCCATAATAAATTATTGAATATACTGTCCCCATAATAAATTATTAAATATACTGTCCCCATAATACATTATTAAATATACTGCCCCCCATAAAACATTATTAAATATACTGCCCCCCATTATTAAATATACTGCCCCCCATAATACATTATTAAATATTCTGCCCCCCATTATTAAATATACTGTCCCCCATAATAAATTATTAAATATACTGCCCCCATAATAAATTATTGAATATAATGTCCCCATAATAAATTATTAAATATACTGTCCCCATAATACATTATTAAATATACTGTCCCCATAATAAATTATTAAATATACTGCCCCCCATTATTAAATATACTGCCCCCCATAATACATTATTAAATATACTGCCCCCATAATAAATTATTAAATATACTGCCCCCATAATACATTATTAAATATACTGTCCCCCATAATAAATTATTAAATATACTGCCCCCCATAATACATTATCAAATATACTGCCCCCAATAATATATTATTAAATATATTGCCCCCAAAATACATTATTAAATATACTGTCCCCCATAATACATTATTAAATATACTGCCCCCATAATAAATTATTAAATATACTGCCCCCATAATTAATTATTAAATATTCTGCCCCCATAATACATTATTAAATATACTGCCCCCCATAATAAATGATTAAATATACTGCCCCCATAATACATTATCAAATATACTGCCCCCAATAATATATTATTAAATATATTGCCCCCAAAATACATTATTAAATATACTGTCCCCATAATAAATTATTAAATATACTGCCCCCCATTATTAAATATACTGCCCCCCATAATACATTATTAAATATACTGCCCCCATAATACATTATTAAATATACTGTCCCCATAATTAATTATTAAATATACTGCCCCCATAATACATTATTAAATATACTGCCCCCATAATTAATTATTAAATATACTGCCCCCATAATACATTATTAAATATACTGCCCCCATAATAAATTATTGAATATACTGTCTTCATAATAAATTATTAAATATACTGTCCCCATAATACATTATTAAATATACTGCCCCCCATAAAACATTATTAAATATACTGCCCCCCATTATTAAATATACTGCCCCCCATAATACATTATTAAATATACTGCCCCCCATTATTAAATATACTGTCCCCCATAATAAATTATTAAATATACTGCCCCCATAATAAATTATTAAATATACTGCCCCCATAATAAATTATTGAATATAATGTCCCCATAATAAATTATTAAATATACTGTCCCCATAATACATTATTAAATATACTGTCCCCATAATAAATTATTAAATATACTGCCCCCCATTATTAAATATACTGCCCCCCATAATACATTATTAAATATACTGCCCCCATAATACATTATTAAATATACTGCCCCCATAATAAATTATTGAATATACTGTCCCCATAATAAATTATTAAATATACTGTCCCCATAATACATTATTAAATATACTGCCCCCCATAAAACATTATTAAATATACTGCCCCCCATTATTAAATATACTGCCCCCCATAATACATTATTAAATATACTGCCCCCCATTATTAAATATACTGTCCCCCATAATAAATTATTAAATATACTGCCCCCATAATAAATTATTAAATATACTGCCCCCCATAATACATTATTAAATATACTGCCCCCATAATTAATTATTAAATATACTGCCCCCATAATACATTATTAAATATACTGCCCCCATAATTAATTATTAAATATACTGCCCCCATAATACATTATTAAATATACTGCCCCCATAATAAATTATTGAATATACTGTCCCCATAATAAATTATTAAATATACTGTCCCCATAATACATTATTAAATATACTGCCCCCCATAAAACATTATTAAATATACTGCCCCCCATTATTAAATATACTGCCCCCCATAATACATTATTAAATATACTGCCCCCCATTATTAAATATACTGTCCCCCATAATAAATTATTAAATATACTGCCCCCATAATACATTATTAAATATACTGTCCCCCATAATAAATTATTAAATATACTGCCCCCCATAATACATTATCAAATATACTGCCCCCAATAATATATTATTAAATATATTGCCCCCAAAATACATTATTAAATATACTGTCCCCCATAATACATTATTAAATATACTGCCCCCATAATAAATTATTAAATATACTGCCCCCATAATTAATTATTAAATATTCTGCCCCCATAATACATTATTAAATATACTGTCCCCATAATAAATTATTAAATATACTGCCCCCCATTATTAAATATACTGCCCCCCATAATACATTATTAAATATACTGCCCCCATAATACATTATTAAATATACTGTCCCCATAATTAATTATTAAATATACTGCCCCCATAATACATTATTAAATATACTGCCCCCATAATTAATTATTAAATATACTGCCCCCATAATACATTATTAAATATACTGCCCCCATAATAAATTATTGAATATACTGTCCCCATAATAAATTATTAAATATACTGTCCCCATAATACATTATTAAATATACTGCCCCCCATAAAACATTATTAAATATACTGCCCCCCATTATTAAATATACTGCCCCCCATAATACATTATTAAATATTCTGCCCCCCATTATTAAATATACTGTCCCCCATAATAAATTATTAAATATACTGCCCCCATAATAAATTATTGAATATAATGTCCCCATAATAAATTATTAAATATACTGTCCCCATAATACATTATTAAATATACTGTCCCCATAATAAATTATTAAATATACTGCCCCCCATTATTAAATATACTGCCCCCCATAATACATTATTAAATATACTGCCCCCATAATAAATTATTAAATATACTGCCCCCATAATACATTATTAAATATACTGTCCCCCATAATAAATTATTAAATATACTGCCCCCCATAATACATTATCAAATATACTGCCCCCAATAATATATTATTAAATATATTGCCCCCAAAATACATTATTAAATATACTGTCCCCCATAATACATTATTAAATATACTGCCCCCATAATAAATTATTAAATATACTGCCCCCATAATTAATTATTAAATATTCTGCCCCCATAATACATTATTAAATATACTGCCCCCATAATAAATTATTGAATATACTGTCCCCATAATAAATTATTAAATATACTGTCCCCATAGTACATTATTAAATATACTGCCCCCCATAATAAATTATTAAATATACTGTCCCCCATAATAAATTATTAAATATACTGCCCCCCATTATTAAATATACTGCCCCCATAATACATTTTTAAATATACTGCCTCCCATAATAAATTATTAAATATACTGCCCCCATAATACATTATTAAATATAATGTCCCCCATAATAAATTATTAAATATACTGCCCCCCATAATACATTATTAAATATACTGCCCCCATAATTAATTATTAAATATACTGCCCCCATAATACATTATTAAATATACTGCCCCCATAATAAATTATTGAATATACTGTCCCCATAATAAATTATTAAATATACTGTCCCCATAATACATTATTAAATATACTGCCCCCCATAAAACATTATTAAATATACTGCCCCCCATTATTAAATATACTGCCCCCCATAATACATTATTAAATATCCGGCCCCCTTTATTAAATATACTGTCCCCCATAATAAATAATTAAATATACTGCCCCCCATAATACATTATTAAATATACTGCCCCCAATAATATATTATTAAATATATTGCCCCCAAAATACATTATTAAATATACTGTCCCCCATAATACATTATTAAATATACTGCCCCCCATAATACATTATTAAATATACTGTCCCCATAATAAATTATTAAATATACTGTCCCCCATAATAAATTATTAAATATACTGCCCCCATAATACATTATTAAATATACTGCCCCCATAATAAATTATTAAATATACTGCCCCCCATAATACATTATTAAATATACTGCCCCCATAATTAATTATTAAATATACTGCCCCCATAATACATTATTAAATATACTGCCCCCATAATAAATTATTGAATATACTGTCCCCATAATAAATTATTAAATATACTGTCCCCATAGTACATTATTAAATATACTGCCCCCCATAATAAATTATTAAATATACTGTCCCCCATAATAAATTATTAAATATACTGCCCCCCATTATTAAATATACTGCCCCCATAATACATTTTTAAATATACTGCCCCCCATAATAAATTATTAAATATACTGCCCCCATAATACATTATTAAATATAATGTCCCCCATAATAAATTATTAAATATACTGCCCCCCATAATACATTATAAAATATACTGCCCCCATAATTAATTATTAAATATACTGCCCCCATAATACATTATTAAATATACTGCCCCCATAATAAATTATTGAATATACTGTCCCCATAATAAATTATTAAATATACTGTCCCCATAATACATTATTAAATATACTGCCCCCCATAAAACATTATTAAATATACTGCCCCCCATTATTAAATATACTGCCCCCCATAATACATTATTAAATATACTGCCCCCAATAATATATTATTAATTATATTGCCCCCAAAATACATTATTAAATATACGGTCCCCCATAATACATTATTAAATATACTGCCCCCCATAATACATTATTAAATATACTGTCCCCATAATAAATTATTAAATATACTGTCCCCCATAATAAATTATTAAATATACTGCCCCCATAATACATTATTAAATATACTGCCCCCATAATAAATTATTAAATATACTGCCCCCCATAATACATTATTAAATATACTGCCCCCCATTATTAAATATACTGCCCCCCATAATACATTATTAAATATACTGCCCCCATTATTAAATATACTGTCCCCCATAATAAATTATTAAATATACTGCCCCCCATTATTAAATATACTGCCCCCATAATTAATTATTAAATATTCTGCCCCCATAATACATTATTAAATATACTGCCCCCATAATTAATTATTAAATATACTGCCCCCATAATACATTATTAAATATACTGCCCCATAATTAATTATTAAATATACTGCCCCCATAATACATTATTAAATATACTGCCCCCCATAATACATTATTAAATATACTGCCCACATAATACATTATTAAATATACTGCCCCCATAATGCATTATTAAATATACTGCCCCCATAATAAATTATTGAATATACTGTCCCCATAATAAATTATTAAATATACTGTCCCCATAGTACATTATTAAATATACTGCCCCCCATAATAAATTATTAAATATACTGTCCCCCATAATAAATTATTAAATATACTGCCCCCCATTATTAAATATACTGCCCCCATAATAAATTTTTAAATATACTGCCCCCCATAATAAATTATTAAATATACTGCCCCCATAATACATTATTAAATATACTGTCCCCCATAATACATTATTAAATATACTGCCCCCATAATAAATTATTGAATATACTGTCCCCATAATAAATTATTAAATATACTGTCCTCATAATAAATTATTAAATATACTGTCCCCATAATACATTATTAAATATACTGCCCCCCATAAAACATTATTAAATATACTGCCCCCCATTATTAAATATACTGTCCCCCATAATAAATTATTAAATATACTGCCCCCCATAAAACATTATTAAATATACTGCCCCCCATTATTAAATATACTGCCCCCCATAAAACATTATTAAATATACTGCCCCCCATTATTAAATATACTGCCCCCCATAATACATTATTAAATATACTGCCCCCCATTATTAAATATACTGTCCCCCATAATAAATTATTAAATATACTGCCCCCATAATAAATTATTAAATATACTGCCCCCATAATACATTATTAAATATACTGTCCCCCATAATAAATTATTAAATATACTGCCCCCCATAATACATTATCAAATATACTGCCCCCAATAATATATTATTAAATATATTGCCCCCAAAATACATTATTAAATATACTGTCCCCCATAATAAATGATTAAATATACTGCCCCCATAATACATTATCAAATATACTGCCCCCAATAATATATTATTAAATATATTGCCCCCAAAATACATTATTAAATATACTGTCCCCATAATAAATTATTAAATATACTGCCCCCCATTATTAAATATACTGCCCCCCATAATACATTATTAAATATACTGCCCCCATAATACATTATTAAATATACTGTCCCCATAATTAATTATTAAATATACTGCCCCCATAATACATTATTAAATATACTGCCCCCATAATTAATTATTAAATATACTGCCCCCATAATACATTATTAAATATACTGCCCCCATAATAAATTATTGAATATACTGTCTTCATAATAAATTATTAAATATACTGTCCCCATAATACATTATTAAATATACTGCCCCCCATAAAACATTATTAAATATACTGCCCCCCATTATTAAATATACTGTCCCCCATAATAAATTATTAAATATACTGCCCCCATAATAAATTATTAAATATACTGCCCCCATAATAAATTATTGAATATACTGTCCCCATAATAAATTATTAAATATACTGTCCCCATAGTACATTATTAAATATACTGCCCCCCATAATAAATTATTAAATATACTGTCCCCCATAATAAATTATTAAATATACTGCCCCCCATTATTAAATATACTGCCCCCATAATACATTTTTAAATATACTGCCTCCCATAATAAATTATTAAATATACTGCCCCCATAATACATTATTAAATATAATGTCCCCCATAATAAATTATTAAATATACTGCCCCCCATAATACATTATTAAATATACTGCCCCCATAATTAATTATTAAATATACTGCCCCCATAATACATTATTAAATATACTGCCCCCATAATAAATTATTGAATATACTGTCCCCATAATAAATTATTAAATATACTGTCCCCATAATACATTATTAAATATACTGCCCCCCATAAAACATTATTAAATATACTGCCCCCCATTATTAAATATACTGCCCCCCATAATACATTATTAAATATCCGGCCCCCTTTATTAAATATACTGTCCCCCATAATAAATAATTAAATATACTGCCCCCCATTTTACATTATTAAATATACTGCCCCCAATAATATATTATTAAATATATTGCCCCCAAAATACATTATTAAATATACTGTCCCCCATAATACATTATTAAATATACTGCCCCCCATAATACATTATTAAATATACTGTCCCCATAATAAATTATTAAATATACTGTCCCCCATAATAAATTATTAAATATACTGCCCCCATAATACATTATTAAATATACTGCCCCCATAATAAATTATTAAATATACTGCCCCCCATAATACATTATTAAATATACTGCCCCCATAATTAATTATTAAATATACTGCCCCCATAATACATTATTAAATATACTGCCCCCATAATAAATTATTGAATATACTGTCCCCATAATAAATTATTAAATATACTGTCCCCATAGTACATTATTAAATATACTGCCCCCCATAATAAATTATTAAATATACTGTCCCCCATAATAAATTATTAAATATACTGCCCCCCATTATTAAATATACTGCCCCCATAATACATTTTTAAATATACTGCCCCCCATAATAAATTATTAAATATACTGCCCCCATAATACATTATTAAATATAATGTCCCCCATAATAAATTATTAAATATACTGCCCCCCATAATACATTATAAAATATACTGCCCCCATAATTAATTATTAAATATACTGCCCCCATAATACATTATTAAATATACTGCCCCCATAATAAATTATTGAATATACTGTCCCCATAATAAATTATTAAATATACTGTCCCCATAATACATTATTAAATATACTGCCCCCCATAAAACATTATTAAATATACTGCCCCCCATTATTAAATATACTGCCCCCCATAATACATTATTAAATATACTGCCCCCAATAATATATTATTAAATATATTGCCCCCAAAATACATTATTAAATATACTGTCCCCCATAATACATTATTAAATATACTGCCCCCCATAATACATTATTAAATATACTGTCCCCATAATAAATTATTAAATATACTGTCCCCCATAATAAATTATTAAATATACTGCCCCCATAATACATTATTAAATATACTGCCCCCATAATAAATTATTAAATATACTGCCCCCCATAATACATTATTAAATATACTGCCCCCCATTATTAAATATACTGCCCCCCATAATACATTATTAAATATACTGCCCCCATTATTAAATATACTGTCCCCCATAATAAATTATTAAATATACTGCCCCCCATTATTAAATATACTGCCCCCATAATTAATTATTAAATATTCTGCCCCCATAATACATTATTAAATATACTGCCCCCATAATTAATTATTAAATATACTGCCCCCATAATACATTATTAAATATACTGCCCCATAATTAATTATTAAATATACTGCCCCCATAATACATTATTAAATATACTGCCCCCCATAATACATTATTAAATATACTGCCCACATAATACATTATTAAATATACTGCCCCCATAATGCATTATTAAATATACTGCCCCCATAATAAATTATTGAATATACTGTCCCCATAATAAATTATTAAATATACTGTCCCCATAGTACATTATTAAATATACTGCCCCCCATAATAAATTATTAAATATACTGTCCCCCATAATAAATGATTAAATATACTGCCCCCATAATACATTATCAAATATACTGCCCCCAATAATATATTATTAAATATATTGCCCCCAAAATACATTATTAAATATACTGTCCCCATAATAAATTATTAAATATACTGCCCCCCATTATTAAATATACTGCCCCCCATAATACATTATTAAATATACTGCCCCCATAATACATTATTAAATATACTGTCCCCATAATTAATTATTAAATATACTGCCCCCATAATACATTATTAAATATACTGCCCCCATAATTAATTATTAAATATACTGCCCCCCATAAAACATTATTAAATATACTGCCCCCCATTATTAAATATACTGCCCCCCATAATACATTATTAAATATACTGCCCCCCATTATTAAATATACTGTCCCCCATAATAAATTATTAAATATACTGCCCCCATAATAAATTATTAAATATACTGCCCCCCATAATACATTATTAAATATACTGCCCCCATAATTAATTATTAAATATACTGCCCCCATAATACATTATTAAATATACTGCCCCCATAATTAATTATTAAATATACTGCCCCCATAATACATTATTAAATATACTGCCCCCATAATAAATTATTGAATATACTGTCCCCATAATAAATTATTAAATATACTGTCCCCATAATACATTATTAAATATACTGCCCCCCATAAAACATTATTAAATATACTGCCCCCCATTATTAAATATACTGCCTCCCATAATACATTATTAAATATACTGCCCCCCATTATTAAATATACTGTCCCCCATAATAAATTATTAAATATACTGCCCCCATAATAAATTATTAAATATACTGCCCCCATAATAAATTATTGAATATAATGTCCCCATAATAAATTATTAAATATACTGTCCCCATAATACATTATTAAATATACTGTCCCCATAATAAATTATTAAATATACTGCCCCCCATTATTAAATATACTGCCCCCCATAATACATTATTAAATATACTGCCCCCATAATACATTATTAAATATACTGTCCCCATAATTAATTATTAAATATACTGCCCCCATAATACATTATTAAATATACTGCCCCCATAATAAATTATTGAATATACTGTCCCCATAATAAATTATTAAATATACTGTCCCCATAATACATTATTAAATATACTGCCCCCCATAAAACATTATTAAATATACTGCCCCCCATTATTAAATATACTGCCCCCCATAATACATTATTAAATATACTGCCCCCCATTATTAAATATACTGTCCCCCATAATAAATTATTAAATATACTGCCCCCATAATAAATTATTAAATATACTGCCCCCATAATAAATTATTGAATATAATGTCCCCATAATAAATTATTAAATATACTGTCCCCATAATACATTATTAAATATACTGTCCCCATAATAAATTATTAAATATACTGCCCCCCATTATTAAATATACTGCCCCCCATAATACATTATTAAATATACTGCCCCCATAATACATTATTAAATATACTGTCCCCATAATTAATTATTAAATATACTGCCCCCATAATACATTATTAAATATACTGCCCCCATAATTAATTATTAAATATACTGCCCCCATAATACATTATTAAATATACTGCCCCCATAATAAATTATTGAATATACTGTCCCCATAATAAATTATTAAATATACTGTCCCCATAATACATTATTAAATATACTGCCCCCATAATAAATTATTGAATATACTGTCCCCATAATAAATTATTAAATATACTGTCTCCATAGTACATTATTAAATATACTGCCCCCCATAATAAATTATTAAATATACTGTCCCCCATAATAAATTATTAAATATACTGCCCCCCATTATTAAAT